>NC_081568.1:59502238-59572473 GCF_022355385.1 Mustela nigripes | reverse complement strand
TCCCCCCAGCAACCCTCAGTTTGTTTTGTGAGATTAAGAGTCACTTAAGGTTTGTCTCCCTCCCAATCCCATCTTGTTTCATTTATTCTTCTCCTACCCCCTTAACCCCCCATGTTGCATCACCACTTTCTCATATCAGGGAGATCATATGATAGTTGTCTTTCTCCGCTTGACTTATTTCGCTAAGCATGATACACTCTAGTTCCATCCACGTTGTCGCAAATGGCAAGATTTCATTTCTTTTGATGGCTGCATAGTATTCCATTGTGTATATATACCACATCTTCTTTATCCATTCATCTGTTGATGGACATCTATGTTCTTTCCATAGTTTGGCTATTGTGGACATTGTTGCTAGAAATATTCGGGTGCACGTGTCCCTTCGGATCACTACGTTTGTATCTTTAGGGTAAATACCCAGTAGTGCAATTTCTGGGTCATAGGGCAGTTCTATTTTCAACATTTTGAGGAACCTCCAAGCTGTTTTGCAGAGTGCTTGCACCAGCTTGCATTCCCACCAAGAGTGTAGGAGGGTTCCCCTTTCTCTGCATCCTTGCCAGCATCTGTCATTTCCTGACTTGTTAATTTTAGCCAGTCTGACTGGTGTGAGGTGATATCTCATTGTGGTTTTGATTTGTATTTCCCTGATGCCGAGCGATATGGAGCACTTTTTCATGTGTTTGTTGGCCATCTGGATGTCTTCTTTGCAGAAATGTCTGTTCGTGTCTTCTGCCCATTTCTTGATTGGGTTATTTGTTCTTTGGGTGTTGAGTTTGCTAAGTTCTTTATAGATTTTGGACACTAGTCCTTTATCTGATATGTCGTTTGCAAATATCTTCTCCCATTCTGTCAGTTGTCTTTTGGTTTTGTTAACTGTTTCCTTTGCTGTGCAAAAGCTTGTGATCTTGATAAAATCCCAATGGTTCATTTTTGCCCTTGCTTCCCTTGTCTTTGGTGATGTTCCTAGGAAGATGTTGCTGCAGCTGAGGTCGAAGAGGTTGCTGCCTGTGTTCTCCTCAAGGATTTTGATAGATTCCTTTCTCACATTGAGGTCCTTCATCCATTTTGAGTCTATTTTCGTGTGTGGTGTAATGAAATGGTCCAATTGCATTTTTCTGCATGTGGCTGTCCAATTTTCCCAACACCATTTATTGAAGAGGCTGTCTTTTTTCCATTGGACATTCTTTCCTGCTTTGTTGAAGATTAGTTGACCATAGAGTTGAGGGTCTATTTCTGGGCTCTCTATTCTGTTCCATTGATCTATGTGTCTGTTTTTGTGCCAGTACCATGCTGTCTTGATGATGACAGCTTTGTAATAGAGCTTGAAGTCCGGAATTGTGATGCCACCAACTTTGGCTTTCTTTTTCAATATTCCTTTGGCTATTTGAGGTCTTTTCTGGTTCCATATAAATTTTAGGATTATTTGTTCCATTTCTTTGAAAAAGATGGATGGTACTTTGATAGGAATTGCATTAAATGTGTAGATTGCTTTAGGTAGCATAGACATTTTCACAATGTTTATTCTTCCAATCCAGGAGCATGGAACATTTTTCCATTTCTTTGTGTCTTCCTCAATTTCTTTCATGAGTACTTTATAGTTTTCTGAGTATAGATTCTTTGCCTCTTTGGTTAGGTTTATTCCTAGGTATCTTATGGTTTTGGGTGCAATTGTAAATGGGATTGACTCCTTAATTTCTCTTTCTTCTGTCTTGTTGTTGGTGTAGAGAAATGCAACCGATTTCTGTGCATTGATTTTATATCCTGACACTTTACTGAATTCCTGTACAAGTTCTAGCAGTTTTGGAATGGAGCCTTTTGGGTTTTCAACATATAGTATCATATCATCTGAGAAGAGTGATAGTTTGACTTCTTCTTTGCCTATTTGGATGCCTTTAATTTCCTTTTGTTGTCTGATTGCTGAGGCTAGGACTTCTAGCACTATGTTGAATAGCAGTGGTGATAATGGACATACCTGTCATGTTCCTGACCTTAGTGGAAAAGCTTTCAGTTTTTCTCCATTGAGAATGATATTTGCGGTGGGTTTTTCATAGACATCATTTGTTTTTGATGTAGTGTTCCAAGATTCATTGTTTACAAATAACACCCAGTGCTCCATGCAATACATGCCCTCCTTGATACCCACCACCAGGCTCACCCATTCCCCCACCCCCTCCCCTCTAAACCCCTTGGTTTGTCTCTCAGAGTCCACAGTCTCTCATGGTATGTCTCCCCCTCTGATGTTTCCCTTCACTTTTCCTTTCCTTCTCCTAATGTCCTCCATGTTATTCCTTATGATCCACAAGTAAGTGAAACTATATGATAATTGACTTCCTCTGCTTATTTCACTCAGCATAATCTCCTCCAGTCCCATCCATGTTGATGCAAAAGTTGGTATTCATCCTTTCTGATGGTTGAGTAACTTAAACTGTTTGTGGGAATGCAAGTTGGTGCAGCCATTTTGGAAAACAGTGTGGAGATTCCTCAAAAAATTAAAAATAGAGATACCCTATCACCTGGCAATTTCACTGCTGGGTATTTACCCCAAAGATACAGATGTAGTGAAAAGCAGGGCCATCTGTACCCCAATGTTCATAACAGCAATGGCCATGGTCGCCAAACTGCAGAAAGAGCGAAGATGCCCTTCAACGGATGAATGGATAAAGATGCTCTTCAATTAAGTGTTTTTCTCCATTTATCTTCCAGGACTTTTGGGGACATTTAAGGATATCTGAGCAGGGGTGAGATAATCAGATAATAAAAAAAGTATGGAGCTACAATTTTTGAACACTTCCAGAACAAGAGTATAGTTTTTAATATATTATTAGCATCAGCAACTGAGTTATTATACAATGTACCTTATCAAACATGTATGACTATAGCAATTAAAAGTGGTAAGATACAAAATTATCAATAGAAGGCCAAGGGTTTCTTTCTGTATCTGTGATAATCATTTGGTTACCCTTGGGGTGTGGGATCCTCAGTGTAGTAATGATAATGATTGCTGTCGAAAATTCTGCAGACCTTTCTTGTGTATCTACTCCTTGGTGCGTTCACAGTGTGCCGTGACATGGCAGTGGAGGAAGGAGGATGCAGGGTCGCTCGGGATTGTGTGTGTGTGTGTGTATGTGTGCGCGCGTGCGCATGTGCGCGCATGTGCGTGCATGTGTAAGAACAGTGTTTGGCGGTGGGGATGTATTAAGATGGGAACGTTCCTGAATATATCCCAAATCCTAAGACCTCCACTTCTAAATTGTGTGCAAGTGCCTTTGCATTCCTCTGCAGTTAAGGTATAACTGAGGAGACTAAGGAAGACTTTAACTATATCACGTATGTCAAATATTTAGCGCAGATCCTCCTGCCTTAGAAATCTCAGGCCAGAGGGTGAAGTGTCTGGGGAAGAGCTGGAGAGGAAGCTCAGTACACGGGCAGGTGATGTCAGGGCTGTACAGACTGAATGCAGGACTGTGAACCCGAGTCCAGAAGGCTCCATGTACCACTCCATGCAGTTCCATCAATAGCTGCCACTGGGATGTAATACCAATAAACTGAGCAACTGATTGATCCACCATCAGAACACTCACTAGACTCATTTCTTCTCCTGCTGTGCCTGCATGGCTTGGCAGTATAAACTGTGCCCTAGCCAAGGTGGAGAGCAGCAGCACCTGCTCAGTCAACGGGCAAGATAGTCACTTGTGCTCCAGGGGAGGCTTCTGACTGAGAATAAGAATGAGTAAATGACAGATTGGTGGATGCAAGATAGGGAGCTCTGGTTTTTTAGGCTCCTCTAGCAAGTCTCTAGCACTGTCCAAAAAAGGGAAGATTATGAGGGAACTAGATCTGGGTGTGGAGGGGTGTGGGTGGGGTGAGAAATGTCTCTGGAAACCAAACCATCAGTCTAGAAATGTGGTGGCTCAGGCCCTGGCCTCCCCTTCCAGAGTAGAGGAGAAGCTGGACACTGCCTTGGGGCCAGGGACTGCAGGGAGCCACAGGACTGGACCAGGTCCCATGTGTTATTCCAGGGCCTGAACCTCATTCTGGGCAGACAGCCCATTTGCTGTGTTTCATTCTTTACCTACAGCTTGGAGCCTTGGGCTCAGGAAGACATATTTCTCTGTACTACAATTCCAGGAAAGTTTAAATGCAAATTTGCTCCATGTTGAAAGGACTCTTGAGAAAACGGAGCATGCAGTTCTCAGACCCGGCAGCTCAGGGACTGAGAGACAGCATGTGAGAGATGAGGGAATAGGGTACCCACAGGATACCACGGCTTGAAAAGGGTCCTTGCAAAATAAATGCACTTGCAGGGACCCACTGGACTTTGGAACTGGACAAGGGAAGGGAGGCCAGAGAAGACATGCACCAGTTGCTTATCAAGGGTCTGCTACGTGTCAAGCATTCTTCCAGCCACTGAGAATACAGAGGTGAATAGATTGGTGAGGTTCCTGCTCTCACAGGGTCCATTTGCTGGTGGCAGAACCTCAACGGTCACATGGTCCCCGGGCACAGATTTTACAATGAAGCTGTTACGTCCATGTCACTGACCCTTCATTTATCCCTTGTCACTAAGTTCTCCGAGACTCACCCCTACCTTCACTTAGTGTTGGGCCCTCTGTTTAGAATTCCTTCTGCCTCTGGTCGGTCTTGCAAATGCATATTTGTTTTGAAGGTCTTAGCTTTATTTGCGGTTTCCCAGTAGGCTCCCCCTGTCATCCTTGCTGGACCAGCTTCCTGTCCTCTTTGCATCCATCTAGCTTAGCATTTGCTTTTTCTATTTGTCTTTGAGAATGTAATACACTCCTTGGGGCCAGGTAAGTGACCTAATCGTTTCGTAGCCTTGGTTCCTAAGGTAAGGCCACCCACCTAGTGGGAACTCTATAAATACATATACCGCATTGAATTGGATAGACCATTCCAATGTTCCCACTGTGTGCACCAGACATGATGTGTGGTGGGAGAAGAATCAGAGATGGGTGCCTGCCCCAAGAAGCCCCCAGTCTAGTCAAGTGCGATCAGCCCCAGAGGCAGAGACTTTGCCTCCCTTTGTATCGAAGGGATAAATGCACAGGCGAGCTTTAGGCAATGCCCTGAACCAAAGGGACAAGAGCTGAAGAAGCCAAACGCTGCCTCTGATCTTGCCTCCCACAAGTCCCCTTCATACACCTGCTCCTGCCCACCTTCTGCACGGCCCTGTTCTTGTCCTGGCCCCCTCCCCCCCGCTTCTTTTTAAGAGGTCCTCCATGCTTGCAATGCTCTCAGAGCCACCTCAGCCCCTTCAGGGTCTGCCCGCACCTATGGTCATGGTCACTGTGGCTGCCATGTCATCCGCATGCCAATAGCCCCCAGTGGGCTTGGGAGTGCAGGCAGGAGGGCAACGTTCATCTGAGGATCTAGGGGCCAGCCAAGCAGAACAGGGACTTTTTAATTGACATTTAAATGTCAATGCACCACATTAAATGTTATGGGTGTTTCATCGCAGCCCGAGAGGAGCATAAACACATCTCCAGCTCCTTAATCACTGCCCACATTAATTACAGATGCCCTTTGGTAAGTGGAAACAAACCACTGCAGATGCCACACTCCAGCCAGGAGGCTGGGCTCCTGCCTGCTGGACAGCAGGAATGTCTGTCTTGTATAGGGTGCTTGGCTGGCCACTGGGCCCCAGAGGGGATCTCTCCTAATTAGAAGGATGCACAGTTAAAGACAGAAATAGAGAGAGAGCAGTAGAGAGGGAGATGCAGAGACAGGGATGCGAAGGGAGGCAGAGTGCTGAAGCACATGGAGAGGGAAAAGCAGAGTGAAAAGAGCTCAGAGAAAGAGCATCAGGGACCTAAGGGAAATGAGATGAAGGCAAGAGATGGCTTGGGACAGAAAGAGATGGACAAAGACAGAGCAAGGCAGAAAGAGACAGAAGAAGATAAGCATACTCAGAGAAGGGCAAAGAGAAGCTAACAGAGAGAAGAGAAAGAGACAAAGTCCAAGAAGCATTCATCTCTAAAGGAATTGTTACTTATTGGACAATCTCTGAGACACATAAAAGCTGCTCGCCTCCCTGCCTTGCTCCCAAGAATGAATCACCCTGATCCCTGGGGTTAGGGAGGTGGGGAGATGCAACTACTGGCTAACATGGGGTCGTCCTGGGATGGAGAGGGTCAGCAAACTCACAGCACTGCACCATGTGCCAGGGAAGTCCCACTGCCCTCATGAAGCCCAAGGTCACAGAGTGAGATGTGTAGGTCCCAGGCAGAGCTGAACATAGAACCCAAGTCTTGCGTTTTCCAGGGCTTTTGCCACAAGCCAGTGCACCTGTCCAGACATTCTGGTTCTCTCCCTTGATCAGATCTGAAGTCTGACCCAATGCTTTTACGCTTTCAGCCAAGATCCAGGCTGGGGTAACCAGTGCCAGGGCATGTACAGCTCACTGGGTCAAGTCATCAAGAGGAGAACAGAGAATTCTCTTATGATGCTTTCTGCAGCAGGCCTAGAGGCTGACAAGGGGAGCGACAGTGTAGGTGCTGGTTAAGTTAATGAGCTCGGCCTGCCTTCCCCACCCCTGAGAGCTTACTAACCTGAAAACATGGCCTCTCTTGGCCCCACAGAGAGCCTTTATGGAACTTCTGAAAAATGTTTTATACTGATCACCAACATTACTTATCAATTTTAAAATTTTGACTCATAAATTTTTTCTTGCAAAGCAGTTGATTTACACAGAATGAACATATATTATATATGTCTATGTTGCAAAGCACACCACTGATCATCATCTATGAACTACCCATACCCCCAACTTAAACAGAACAGTGATAAAGTAGCTGAACGTCCCTTGGCAGATACTGTTGGCCTTATTCATATGGATGAGGGATAAAGCAGGAGAGGAATGGGGGTGTGAGAAAGATGGTCAGAGGGGCTGGAATGGCAATCATGATGCTGTTTAGAGCTTGGGATGAGAGGTCTGAAACTGTGAGGTCTTGCCCCGTTGCGGGCATCCAGCCACATTGTAGGTATCTGTCCATGCTGAAATGGCTTTCTTCAGACCCCTGTGACATCCGTTTAATAGCCTTACTCTCATCAGGCAATTGTGAGTTCAGTTTCCCTAACTTATATCAAAGCCCTCATGGGTCCTGGCCAAGAACACTGGTATCAGAGGTAAGATGCCCAGGGACCCTTCTTTGAGGATCCCCAGACTAGCGGGGAGGACTGACAATAAATGAAGTTTGGCAGCACATGATTTCCAGGACAGTGGAAAGACCCCAAAGTTAGACCTAGCCTGCAGAAGACAAAATTTATCAGAGGAAGGGATTTGGGGATTGGACTTTAACGGATGACTAGGAGTCTGTTTCCAGGCCAAGGAGAGGGTAGGGCTATCCCAAGCAGGAGACAGAGAAGATGTGATGTTATGAAGTTTGAGGAACTATGACATGTTGGCAAACAGTTCCTATGCTAAGTACTGGGGAGGAGGCCAAAAATAAATAATATATGTTCCTGCTTTGTAGGTAATTTGACATATATGCAAATATCTGGGTTTATTGTGATAGCTTAAATAAGAATGATATAAACAATGCTTTGGAACTACAGAAGTAGAATTTTGAAAATCATTCATTTATCCTTACCTTTATCAAACCTATAAAAGGAGTTTATGTGGTCAGAAAGGAACTAATTCTCTTTAGAGTGATGGTGGATGCTGCCTTCAGAAGTGATATTTAAACTGGGATTGGGAAGAGAATTGCTAGGTACCAAATAAGGAGGCTGGGTAGCTCAGGGTAGACTTGCACTAGGAAATATTTAGAATCCAAGCCTGCCTAGGGTGGAAGACGACATAGGCATCATTGTCTTTCTTCATCCTTATGTTTTACAGATGGAGAAACTGAGGCCCTGGGAAGAGATGAGACTTGTTTAAGGCCACAGAGCTTATTAGGGGCTAACAAGATACAACCCCTTATGTCGATCTGCAATTTATGGGTTGTATTTACAAGCATTTTATTAGGTTTGTGTGTCACAGCCGATACCCTTAAGGATTTCTGTTTGTGCTTTTCCAGCTCATTAAAACATAATAATAGACTTGGGGACCATTAGGGTTTCCCTGAATCAGCACTCGGCTGCCTCTTTCTGCAAATGGCACAGGTGTGCTGGATGGTAGCACCCAGGGTCATTCCCAGTTGGTCCCAGGGGCTGCACAAGCTGCTGGATTGACAGCTTCCCTGACAGAGCAGTCAGGGTCACATGAGAGACCTCCTGAGACCTTGGATAGAGTCACTCTATCCACTCCCATCTCCCTCTGACCTTTTTCTTCTGATGAGCTCGGTGTCCAGTGATGCAGCAGGAAAGGATTTTTCCCTGAGGCCCTAGCCAGCTTGAACCTTCTGATTTAGATGGCAAGAGCAGTTTAAATAATGAGCATCTTTGACCTTAGTTCTTTACTTTCAAGTTCACGGTCACAGCCACCTGGGCAAGGGATGTGATGCAGTCATTTTATAAAAGCTCAGGAAAGAAACAGTGCTTGGCTAAGGCACACAGCCAGGGAGGGGCAGAAATGAGATTTGTTGCCCAAGCCCGTGTAACTTGAACTACAGTGCTCTTTCCTAAGCCAGAATGTCTATAATGTTCTTGTACACTAGCCACAGCCTCAGTACCGAGTGTGGGAAGATGAAGAGTGGCTGTAATAAAGGATAACAATCATTTAAGGCACCAACATGCTTGATGTTGTTCCAAGTACTTTATATGTCTCTTTTCACTTAACCTTCATAACAACTTTATGCTAGAAAATTCATATGAAGCCCAAATTTCTCACAGTGACTGCAGAGCCCTCTAATGATGCCATCCCTAGCTACTCTTCAACTTTGTTTCTGTCCATTTTTTCCCCCTCACTGCAGTCCAGTTACTCTGTCCTCCCTCTTGTTCCTCAAATTTTTTCCACCTCAGGACCTTTGCACAAGCTGTTCCCTCTGCTTGAAAAGGCTCTTCCTTCTAATGGTCATATGGCTCAGATAGTACATTCACAAAGAAGCCTTCCCTGATCCCCACCAGCACTATTTCACAACCCTGTAACTGTTTGTCCCTAAGAGGACAGGGCCCACGTTGTTCCTTGCTGAATGCCTAACCTCAAGCACAAAGTTGGGCACACAACAAGGGCCTCCATAAGTGCTTCTAGCATGAGCTGCATGAAGGATGCCAGAGGGAGGCAGAAGAGGAGGTGGTAAGGGAAAGAAGGCATGAGGCACCAGAACTACCTGCCTGTTGCCACCCCTCCAGGTCACACCTCTTTGAGATGCCTCCATGATGGGCATATCTTTGGGGGGAAAAA
This sequence comes from Mustela nigripes, assembly GCF_022355385.1. NCBI lineage: Eukaryota > Metazoa > Chordata > Mammalia > Carnivora > Mustelidae > Mustela > Mustela nigripes. The sequence continues at coordinate 59,563,175 of NC_081568.1, read as the reverse complement.
ACTGAGACTGAAGTTTATCCATATTCATTCTAGAGAATATTTGCTATGCTCTAATCGTGGCTGATAACTTACAGCACTTAAAATGTGCTAAGTCCTTTCATTGTGTGAGTTTGCTTTATCTTTTTAACAATTCCACAAGGTGGATACCTGTGGAATCCTATTTTAAAGCTCAAGAGACAGGCCCAGTGGTGCTGTGTCACTTGGTCAAGGTCACACAGCTAGCACGAGGATTGTACACTGGAGCTGGGATTGGAGCTTTGGCAGTCTTGGCTCTGGAGTCTATGCACTTAACCTCTATACTCCACTGCCTCTCAAGGGAGGTAGAGAGACTTGTTCAAGGTCCCACAGCTTGGGATACAAACCCAGATCCATCCAACTTCTGAGGCAGAATGGCCCAGGATGTTTTTATTATTATTTTTAAAGATTTTACTTATTTTTCAGAGAGAGAGAGAACAAGCAGGGGGGGAGCAGGAAGCAGAGAGAGAAGCCGGCTCCCCACTGAGCAAGGAGCCTGATGCAGGACTTGATCCCAGGACTCTGGGATCATGACCTAAGCTGAACTCAGATGCCTAACTGACTGAGCTACCCAGTCATCTCCACGCAGGACATTTTTAACAGGCAACCTCAGCAATTAGAATCCAGGCTGCAGATCAGCAAGATTTCCCCTATGTGGCAGCTGGAGCAAGAGGAGCAAGGAGCATTCTGCTGCATGGAGGAGTGGGGTCCCCCAAGTGCCTTTGCTAATCACAGCTCAGATCCTGGAACAAATGCCCAGGGCCTCTCTCATAAAACGAGTCATCTGCAGATGGGGCTGAATGGAGACAATCAGAAAAGATGTTTCAGACTGCCAGAGCCGGGCAGCTGGCTCCCGCGTGCTTCCGGGCCCATCTGCCGCACACCCCGTGTCTCCCCTCCCACCCTCTGTCCCTCTTCCCTGCTGACACCAGCCTTCCTCCTCCCATCTTCGCCTGGAGAAAAGGCTCAATCTGGGAAAGCGGGTCCCTGAGCAGCAAGACGAAGGGACATGTGGACAGCCCGCGAAAGAGCACCAGAGGCTGGGGCTGCTGGGCAGTGAAGCCAGAGGCCAGACGGCACACAGCGAGAGACTCCAGGCATCTCCCAAGATCAGCAGCTCAGTGGCCTTTCTCCCCACAGTCACCTCCCAACCCATTCCTTGCAGCTCCTCCAAGAAAAGCTCTGGAGTTTGGGGGCCCCTGGGATACAACCCATATGGAAGGAGGCTTTATGACAGAGCGGTTTAGACGAACCATCAGGCCTATCTGAGCTTCACCCCTCATTTGTTGTTGACTGAGGGAAGAGTCTTGATAAACCTCATTTTGCTCATCCATTGAATGGGGGATAAGAGTCTTTGCCTCTTAGTGCCTTGCAAATTAATTAGACTGATGTTTTTCATGTACATAATGCTATTGAGCACAAAATAGTATATATTTTTGTGTCCAATAAATGTCAAGTTGTTGCTATGACCATGGCTGGAATGGGTCAGAGGCTTCTAGCAGGCTGGTCTACACTGGCCCAGCCTTGCCTGGTGCCAGGTCACAAGGTACCTGGAAGTCAGGCTGAGCTTGGGTGATGTTTCTATCCCATTAGCCTTTCCTAAGCACTTCCTTCCCCTGCCTTGTCTTCTTGGTCCCCCCTGAACTACAGCACGGTGTCAGTAACTTGACTCTCTACAATTCCCGAGGCCTTCTTAATTTTCCTAAGATGTTCAAAGATGCCACCTAAGTTCATTTCATGAGAACTCCGAGTCCCTGTTTCACAGATGAGTTCAACCTCACTACAGAACTACTGGGGAGCATGCCTCAGGAGGAAATATTTGATCCTGACTTGGCCAGAACTTTCCAGCAGCTACCCAATAGCCATGTGGGGCAGAGCCTGGTGGTGGGGGTGGAGTGTGCGGCATCCCTGGGACACAATGCCATGAAGTAGAAAGGGCAGAAGCAGTGGGGCCAGCTTGCCTTTGGTTAGAGTCCTGAGACCACCACAGCTGACTGTGTGACTTTTCCTCCCAGAGCCTCAATTTCCTTATCTATAATATGGGATGAGAATGCTGAGCTTGCAGGATTGCTGAGAAAGTGAAATGAAACACCTGACGGGTACATAACAGTGCCCCATCCATGCTGGCTCTTGGAGGAGTAAGCTGTGTGAGGTATGGAGGGTATGGTTCCCATCTCAAGTTTTCCGCCCTAAAAGGCCTTCCTCGGGAGCAGGTTCCCTAGGGCTCAGAAGTCCCCCGCACTGTGACTGATGATCAGGCTGAGTGGTAGGTCTGCATTAACCTGAATCATGGCTGAGCTCAGTCTCGGCTTCACTGGTAAACCTAGGCATGCAGGGTGTTTATTGGTGGAGCAGTGGAGCAGTCTGAGCGCTCTTTTCTAAGAAGATGGGGCTGGGAAGGAAAGTGATTCTGCCTCCTCCTGCCAGCAGCGAGGGATAATTACAGCACTTGTCAAAATAAGATGTGGAGATAGAGCCCACTGCCCGCCAGACAGCTTCTCAAATCCCCCGGGAATCCCTGGTTTAATTAAATACCTGCAAATTCTCAGTGCTGGGTGTCGGCAACATGCCTGGATTAAAAGTCCACCCCAAACGGAGCCAGGATGAGCACGCTGCCCCCCGCCCCCACCCCCAACCCGCTTCCCCGTGCGGGCTTCCGGGCAGAACGGAGGAAATGGGTGCAGGAGAAGAAAGAAAAGCGAAAAACACAAGAAAGAGACAGAGTTGCAGAAAGATCTGGCTGCAGCTGAAGGGATTGAATGGGAACATGGAAAGAGCTTCCCAACTGGGAGGAGTGCCTGCAAGACATTTTCTCTCTTGATTAGGAAAATAAAACTCACATCTTTGAGTTTGCCCATGGGTAACGAATATCCATCTGGGAAAGGGTAGCTGGGCTGTTAGTCCTGAACTTGGTCTCTAAGATGATAGAGCTTGTTTAGATTCACGCTCTCATCAAGACATCCTCCACCATCCCGCTGGCTCCCTTCTCCCACTTTGGCCCAGTTTTGAATTCAAGATCCATCCTGTGATCCCACTGCAGAATGGCCATGCATGGCTGCAACATTAGACAAGAGGCAGCTAAAATCCTGGGATGACAACTGGAAGATATACACCTATCATACCTCGAATCTGGCTGAGCTAGCACACAGAATGCAACTTCCTCTTGAACGCTCCTGGGACCTTCTCACCATTCTTAGAGATCACCAGCCAGAGTCCAAGCTGGCCCACCTCCTACTGATTCTAGACTGGGGGCCTCAAACCAGTGGCCCATGGGCTTAGTCAAGCTAGCCCTTAGCTGTATGTTCTTTGGGATGCAGTCTTTAAAAAAAATCAGTTAACTGTAAATGACACCTGCATATTCAGGTTCTCATGAAAAAATCTGATTCTCATGCAGACCTGGCCACAATGGGCCACATTCCCACAGGCTTGAATGATTGGCTGGAGCCCAGGAGCAGTGGCTCCCTATAGTCAGGATGTGCCTTTGCAAACATCTGACTTTGTCACACTAGTCCAGATCCTGGCACGTGAGGGCAAGAACCAGATGTGGCTGGCCTGTGTTGTACTACCTGCCGAGTCCATTGTAAAAATGTCCTTCCTCATCGGTGTAAAAATGACTCCCTCACGGGAAGGGTAAGCCTGTGTTCAACCATTCATCTACCCATCCACTCACTCCAGTCTCACAGAGCACTTCCTCCATTCTAGATACAGTGGGAAGCTTGGAGACAGGAGGTTAAAGCAGACACACATCTTAGATGCACCTTCTCACTCTAGGGTTCTCATCTGAGGCCCTCCCTGTACTTATAAGGACTAGTAACTGGGAATGATCGCCTCTTCCAGACAGGCAAGCCACGCTATGAGGTGTCCTTATCCTCATAGACCCTATGATGGGAACTGTGACACCAAAAACTCTGCAACGCTGCTATATGTAGAAGACATATATTTGCCTGTTGGGGGCAGGAGGTGGTAGGGGAAGATCCTTCTATTGTTCCAACTCATGGACAACAGAGGGGAGGTGGCATCACATAAGGCTAAAAAGAATGTGGATTCTGGGGCAGACCGCCTGGGTTTGAAGCCTGGCTCATTGCTACCTTGGACAAGTTAGCCCCTTTTGGTCTCAATTTTCCTCACCTGTTAAATGGGGATAATGATGGTCCTTAGCTCATAAAGTGATTATGAAAATATCTGAAAGGTGATTGGAATGTAGCAAGAGTTTTATTTAAGGATCTGGTTAATAACTAATGAGAATCAGACATACGGACAAGTTCTGAGACAGGAGGGTGATCACATGATTTCCAGGCATCCTTCCCTGTTCAAGACTTTAGCGCTCATGGCAAAGCAGAGGTGTTCCTCACGGGGTGGTTGTGAGTGTTATCCAGAAAGTGCCTGTGGTGTTCTATCCAGTGTCTGGGCCACTGGAGGTGTTCCTCGAGGCTGTTTCTTCCTCTCTCCCTCAGGCTCTCAGCTGACAGCTTGGTGCTGGTGTGTAGCCCCAGCACACCCTGGGGAGGAGTTCCCTGCATATCCAGCAGCCCAGAGCTGAGGATGATGTCATCCACTGTGAGCTGCCAGGGCCCCCAGGGTTTCCAGGGAAGGGAGGGAGGTGCTGTTACCTGTTCCTTACCAGCACCAGCTCTGGCCTGGACAGCTCCTGACTGCCTCTGTCCACACTATTCCTTCTGCAATTCCTTCCTCACACTTAAGCTTTGAAAAGCATCATTCCTGCTTAAAACCAGCTAAAGGCCTCCAATTGCCCTTCAAATAAAGCCCCACCTCCTTAGCATGGTTTGCAGGGCCCTGCGTGGCCTGGCCATTGTTCAGCTCTTATCTACTTCTTCAATCCTCTTCTCCCTCATTTACTGTGGTCCAACCAGGGCTTCCTTCCTTCTCCTCTCTGCCTGGCCTGAGGGGCCTTCCTTCTTTCTCCAGATGTTTACATATTTGGCCCCTTCCTGTTACTGACACCTCAACACAAGTGCCACCTTCTCAGGGAGTTCTCCAGGATTTCCACGTTTGAAGAAGCTTTCCACTCTACCTGCATTACCCCTCTCATGATCCCTGTTAATTTCCTTTGTGGTCCTTATCATTGCCTCCAATTATCTTATTGGTTTGTTTCCTTGATTGTTGTCCACTTCTACCCCAATTAGTAGAACAATACAGAAATGCCATGAAAATAAGCACTTGGTTCTGCTCTTGTTTGCTCACCTCTATATCCCCAGCCCCCAGCATGGTGCCTGGGACACAGCAGACTCTCAATAAATATTTGTGGAATCAATGTGTGAATGAATGGATTAATTCCTTTCAGAGGCCAAGGAACATGCCCTGGTCCCTCTCAGGGTCTGATGCTGCAGTGAGACCTCCTGTGACAAATGGTTCTAATTTTAATAAGTTCTCGAAGCCTGGGAGAATGCGGTGTCCTTGATCTATGGAGTGGAGGACTGGTTCCTCCTCCAGCCCATCCCTGACTTCACCATGAACCCCCAGACACAACCACTTACACACATGCGAAACAACACAGCTCTAGTGAAATTTGTGCAGATACATGCAGAAAGCATGTAGGAGGCTAGGCAAAAGCACACAGTAGTCCATTCCTGGGTGGAGGCCAGTCAAAGCCCTAGCTCTGACTGTTGAGCAGGACCCTGAAGGATGAGTATACATTTTGCTAAAAGACAAGAAGGAGAAAAGACCAGTAAGGGGAGGAGGATGAGAAAGGCATGCTGTCAACATGCATGGGGTGCCTGGGGGTACAGTGGTTTGAGTAGAGCTGAGCAGGAGACACCTGGGAGAGAGGAAAAGATAAGGCTAGGAAGGGACACTATAGAATCTGGAATCCCAGCCACAACACCCAGGCAGCCTCAGAGTAGGCCTTGGAGGCCTGACAACTGGTTGTTGGTCAGACTTAAGCTTCAGGTTGATTACATTGATGCAGTGTGGGGCATGGACTGGAAGACTGGAAGTTAGAGGTAAGAAAACAAGATAAAAAAGGACCACGGCATATTTGGAGGTAATGGAATTTCAGAGAGAAATGAGAAGATGTATTTAAGAATTATTTAAGTAGACTCATAGCTCAGTTCTTGTGACCAACTGAACATAGTATCAAGTGATAGGACAGAGTTGAAGATTACTACTACTACCATCACCATCATCACTGTCATCACCATCACCACCATTGTCACCATCACTATCATCATTACTGTCATTGTCATCACCACTGTCATCACCATCACTGCCACATCCAACCATCACTGCCATCATCACCATCATTATCACCAACACCCTCATCATCGCCACTATCACCATCTTCATTATTCCAGCTAACATTTACTTGACTTGAACTAGGAATCAGACATTGTTACAAGGCTAATTTTGGGAAGACTCTTCAGATCCACTGGCAATTCTGTAAGCCTTAAAAACCACCTACTTTGCTTACTTGTCTTCCCTGAATTTCTTTTCCTAGATAAATGCTTTCTTCTGTTCCAGAACCAAATGTGTTTGTGCTAAGTCTTCTTTATGGTTCTCATGAGTGGTACAATTATGTCAGTAAGTTTTAGAACTTCCAGTCTAGACACAGTAGCCAACTGCCCAGTCAACTGCCCCAGATCAAGGGCTTATTCCATGACTATGGCCCAATAGCTTAAGGAACTGGGATCTAACACTTGACATTTCTTTCTTAATGCTTCCCATGAGAGTTTAAGGCTCTTATAAAAGCCACAAAACAGAAACCATATCTGTTTTCTTCACCAATGTATACCCTTAGTTGTAGGCATGGTGGGCATTTAACAAGTATTTGTTGAATAAATATTATTTCTATCTCTATAACCAACTTTTCAGTGTTCACTGATAGCATACGAATTTCTATGTCAGAAGTGAATTCTATACAAAAAATAATTTTTTATCACTGTTCCAAGTTCCTTACATTTTTGTGGTCAAATATTTTCAAATATGAAGAAAACCTCAAATAAGAAAGGCTTTTCAAATGTAGGACTTCTCAGAACCCTTAATTTACTAATGCATTGAGTGAATCTCCATAATAAGTTTCAAGTATGTAACATTTATTAAGGTTATTTAAACACAGAGGCCCTCATGTGGTCTAATGCTTCCAGGAGCACACTTTCAGAAATGCTAGAATTCAGTCCAGTGCTCAGTGATTTCAGCAGCTGTAGACCAACCATCATTATTCCAGATTTCCTTATTTATACTGTCAAGATGGTTAAGAGATAGATAATCAATTTTATCAATTAGTTGCATGAATGTCAGTTCTTTAAATCAGAGAAGGTTTGCTTAGCCAAGAATATTATGTTGGTGTGAGGTTGGTGCTAAAATTTTTTTTCTTCTAAAAAATTTAGAACCCAGGGAGATCCACATTGAGGTTATTATGCCAAATGAAATAAGTCAGAAAAGGACAAATAATACCATATAATCTCACTCTATGCAAAATCTAAGAAATAAATCAAAGGAACAAATAAACTGGCAGACACAGAGAAAAGTGGTGGTTGCCAGGGAGGCAGGTGTTTGGTGGGTGGGCAAAATGGCAGAAGGGTGTCAGGAGGTACAGGCTTCCAGTTGTGAAATGAATAGGTCATGGGGATGAGTTGTGCAGCATGGTGACTAAAGCCAATGGTAATGTGCATACTGAAACTTGCTGAGAGTGTATCCTCAAAGTTCTCATCACAAGAAAGACAATTTTTTGGTAACTTTTTATGTAGATGGATGGTGACTACCCTTACCATGTTGATCATTTACAGTGTATATATGTGTCAAATCATTATACTGTACACCCAAAATTAATATAATGCTACACGTCAATTAGACATCAAATAAATAAATAAATAAATAAATAAATAAATTTTAAAAAGAACCCAGGAATTCCATCCTTGAAACTGTGGATGAAAGTCTAGATTGACTGAGAGTCATATAAGGCATATACTTTTTTAGCCCAGGTGAGATTTCTTTCCGTAAGAGTGAATACAGCTTCTGATGACAAGGTAACTCTCTCTGTCAGATGTAGAGTGGCGACAGAGGGGCTTACCTTGGGGTGTGTGGAAGCCAATCAGGGACTCGGTCCCCATAGTCACCACGAGTTCCCTAGTGCACTGCCTAGCTTCTCCAACCTGTCTTTATGCTAGAGGTCCCAGCATCAAGATTCTCCTATCTAGAGAAGGACAGGATGGTTTAGCCTGGAGCAACTTGGAAATCAGTGATTCTGAAAACAGCTCTACTGCCTTTAAACAATGAGCTGTAGAAGAATTATGCACTCAGGGGCCACTCCCAACTCCTGAGGTTAACTGCAACCCTGCTTAGAAACCAGGAGGTAAACCTAGTGGGGTCTACATAAAACTTGAACCTCAAAGGGCTAGACCTTTGATATAATGGGAATGAGAAATGAATTAACACTCAAAATCAGCCTATCCTGACTTTGATGTTGGAGTTAGGTGGGGAAGGAATGGTACTCATTTTCCTGAAAATTTGTAACCATATGCTAGCCCTCATTTGGCTTTGTGGTCCTGAAAAACTCAAGGAGAAAATTTTACTTAAAATGGTCATAGATTAGTAGTTTTCCCAGGTGACTGGAAGAAGAACACAGCCCTTCTGGAGAAGTGAAAATTTAACATAGTCCTCAAATAATTCTCCAAGATAAATTTCCAAGGAATGCACACCCTCAAAAATTACAAAACACACAAGGAAACAAGGTACTATGAAAGAGAGCAAGCAGGGATAATAGATAGCAAAATCAGATCTGCGAAGCTTTAGGTATCAGAATTTCTATTAGACACAGAATGTAAGATGACAATGTTTATATGTTTAAAGAAATAAAAGAGGTGGGGCACCTGAGTGGCTCAGAGGATTAAGCCTCTGCCTTCGGCTCTGGTCATGATCTCAGGGTCCTGGGATAAAGTTCCGCATTGGGCTCTCTGGTCTGCAGGGAGCCTGCTTCCTCCTCTCTTTCTCTCTCTGCCTGCCTCTCTGCCTACTTGTGATCTCTCTCTGTCAAATAAATAAATAAAGTCTTTAGAAAAAAAAAAGAAATAAAAGAGGTGTGAAAATATGAGCAAGTAACAAGATACTGTAAAAATGTCTTACTAGATTTGAAAAAGAATCATATAGAACATATAGAAGTGAAGATTACATTATTTAAAAATTTAAGTGCAGGGTAGGGAAGGAAAAAATGAAATAAGATGGGATTGGGATGGAGAGAAACCATAAGAGACTCTTAATCTCATAGAACAAACTGAGGGTTACTGGCAGGTGGGAAAGGTAGGATTAGGGTGGCTGGGTTATTGACATTGGGGAGGGTACGTGCTATGGTGATTGCTGTGAAATATGTAAGCCAGATGATTCACAGACCTGTACCCCTGGGGCAAATAATACATTATATGTTAATAAAATAATTATTTAAAAATATTTTTATTAACATAATGTATTATATATATAGCACATAATTTAAAAAATATATATAAATTCTAGAAGTTCTCAATGAATGGGTATGGATAGGTTAAATGACAAAGCAGACATACTTGAAGACAGAATTAGTGAACAGATAAATATAAATAAAGATTTTCTAGAATGCAGGTAAGAAAGACAAAATGGGAAAATGAAATATAATTAAAAGACATGGAGGATAGAGTGAGAAGACCTAACTCAGAGCCATTGCTTATGATCATTCAGATAGTATACAGCAAAATTCTAGAAGGTGCAGGTTACATCACAATTGATGACAGAAAAATATTAAAAGCAGTCAAAGAGAAGTTAGTAGATCACCTAGAAATCAACAACAATTAGGGTTAACAGCGGTCTTCTCAACAACAACAATGGAAGCTGATATATAGTGGAATGATATTTTCAGTGTGTCAAGAGAAAGTAGTTAGCCACCTGCTAAAGTATACCCAAGATAAATTATATTTCAAGAATTAGAGCAAACTAAAGACACTTTTGGACAAAAATGGAGTTTATCACCAACAGATTCTTACCAAAAGAAATTCTAAAAGATATAGCTTAGTCAGAAGGAAAATTAACCCATACAGAAGGTCTCAGACTCACAAAAGAATACTAAGCAAATGAAGGTAAATCTAAACTAAACTTATTGTATAAATTAATAATGTTTAACTTATTTACATGAACATTACAAGATAAAGTACTATTTTCAGATAAGATGCAGCAGAACAAGGCAAGCAATTTCCCCAGTGCAACTAAACTCTTCCCTTAAAAAAATTGCAAAAACAAAAATTTTGAACATGTCAGAATATGGAGATGAAGATTATATGGGCCAAAATTGCAGGAAGAGAACAGCTCTTCTGAGGTAAGATGATGAATGCTGACAACTTTCGGCCCTGGGGATGTCTAGACATGGCATGAGGCTGACCTTGGCCCAAGGAGAGGTAGTCCACTGAGGGAAATGGAGATTAGCAGAGCCTTGGACAGGTGTGCAAACTGGTATGATGGATTGAACCCTAAAGGATCCAGAAATAGAAGGGCAGTTTCCCCCCGTTGGACAATGCCGAGTGCTAAAGGAGCACAGCACAGGTAGCATGGGCGCTGGGATGGAAGGTCAGAATAAAATCTCATAATCTCATGATATTTAGGAGACAGAGTTCCCGTGGGAGAGATGGACCAACATAAATGCCTGACCATTTTGCCCTTTTTAGGGGTGAGAAGAGAGAGGCCATCTAGGCTCTCATTTAGTAGCCTTGGAAGGCCACACTCAAGGAACAAGGACAAGCCAGATGTGATGGATTGAAAGTGTTATAAATTGCAGCCCATCCATGACATACCTCAATTGCTGACTGCCTGAGATAATCAGCCTTTTACCTTCTCCTCCAGGACAGGAGAGGGGGAATCTCTCTGGTAGAATATATCTGCTGGAGCTTCTGTAGTCCTTTACTACAGAATGCTCATTATACAGTCACATTTATGAGGACTGTTAAGTGGCTGGAAGTGGAAGAAAAAAGGAAGCAAACAATAAAAATGATCCATAGAAGATCCAGATATTGTGGTCATGAGCCAAGGATGGTAATTATGATTAGTTTGTTTAGAAGGAGGAGGAGGAGGAGGAAGAGGAGAAGAGGAAGGAGAAGAAAGAGGAGGAAGAGAAGGAGGAGGAGGGGGAGGAGAAGAAGAAAGAGGAGGAGGAGGAGAAATGATAAACAAAATGGATGAAAATATGTAGCCTTCCAAAATTTACTAACTTTTTTTTATTATCTTATGTTAGTCACCATACAGTACATCATTAGTTTCTGATGTAGTGTTCCAAGATTTATTGTTTACATATAACACCCAGCGCTCCATGCAATAAAGTCTACTATCTTTTAACAGTTACTTGGAATGAATGAAAAAGTACAAACTTATTGGATAGTTTAATAGCAGGCAAGACACAACAGACTATAAGATCAGTAATTGAAAGACAGAACAATAGATAAAAATTAAACTAAAATCAGATAAAAAAGAAAGTAATGTCAAAAAACCCACAATAGAGTATATGTATCATGTAGGTCATTGCAAAAGGTCTAATGTACACATAATCGGAGTACCAAAAGCAAGAGAGAAATTGGGCAGAAGCAATATTTGGAAAGATAATAATCAAGAGTTTTGAAACTGAGAAAAGTCACCAACTTGACAATTCAAGAAACTCAGTAAAACCCCCAAAAGAATAAACACAAAGACAAAAAGAAATTCTCAAGAGCAGTCACAGAGAAACAAAGAAACATTAACAAATCTGTTACCTGACTTTTCAACAAAAACAAATGAACTCTAGACAATGTCTTTAAAATGCTGAAATAAAAAAATAAAAAAAACTGTCACTCTTATATACACAGCAAGAAAATCCTGCAGAAAAAGATATTTTCAGACAAAGGGAAATTAAAAATCAGACCACTACAAGAAGATATACCAAAGGAAGTTCTTTAGACTGAAGTAAAATTATTCCAGCCAGAAACACAAAACTGTCAGAAGATTAAAGAACACTACCAGGGAAATATTAAATATGCAAGAATATCAACTATTTAAAATGACAATATTAATAATATCTTGAGGGATTTAAAACATATGTAGGTATCAAAAGTTTAACAATAATAGCACAAAAAGCAAAAAGGGGACAATGGAGTTCACCTGTTGTAAAGTTCTTGGGTTGTTCAGGAAGGAGTACAATGATGGCTAAGCCTTATGCAGGCTAAAGATGTATATTGAAACTTGTAGGATCACCACTGAAAAGTAATTCCAAAATGTGAAGCCAAAAGCCAATACAAGAAAAACATAGAAGAATAGAAATATTTAATTTCCAAAAAAGACAGCAAAGAAAAAATAAAGGAAGAAAAGAAATGACAAATAAAAAATATATAGCATTGTGGTAGAATTAAGTCCAACTGTATCAGTTGGCATACTAAACATAAATGGATTAAAAATAGCAAGATAGAAAAAAAATTAAAAAAAAAAAGCAAGATAGAACTAAAATAATGAACCATGGCATTTAAGTTGGGAAAGAGGTAATCAGAATCCAAACACTGTCAAGTTATCATTACTCAGAAGGTAAAGATGTCAATGACAGTTAGACTTTGTTAAGTGTGCATGTTAAAATATCAGGATACATACTTAAAAAGAATCAAACTAGGGGCGCCTGGGTGGCTCAGTGGGTTGAAGCCTCTGCCTTCGGCTCAGGTCGTGATCCCAGGATCCTGGGATCGAGCCCCGCATCGGGCTCTCTGCTCGGCGGGGAGCCTGCTTCCTCCTCTCTCTCTGCCTGCCTCTCTGCCTACTTGTGATCTCTGTCTGTCAAATGAATAAATAAAATCTTTAAAAAAAAAAAAAAAAGAATCAAACTAGTAAGCCTGTTATTCTCAATCCTTTCAGAAATTATCAGTTACTCTGCATTTTGCAATATGTCATTTTTCAAGTGTGTCAAAGTTACAAGATTTGGTAGAGAAGTGAGTCTTCCTAACACTGAAATATTTACTAATAGGCTGGCCATTTAAATATTTAGTTTATTCTCAAGTATTACTCCCCACTAACACTATGTTCTGACCTTACTCAACTCACCTAAGCTTTGTGGGTTTTCTTCAGCTCCTTGGTTGTTGTAAGTGTTTGAAGATGCAATGGAAATTCAAAGGAAACTGATGAAAAGAAAAAGTGTGAATCTTGAAACAGATCAGGATTTCATGAAGTTAGCAGAAGGGTTGTTGGAAAATGGCCCCACTGACATTTAAACTACAATGAAGAATTGGCAGAGTTAAACTAGTTAAAAATTGAAGAAGAGAAAATCGACAAAGATGCCAGGTGTTTCGAAAGAGAATAATTTTATCATCTAATGACTAGAAGATGCCCTTGGGAAAATTGATAAACCTCTGAAATATTTGCTCAGAATGACATTCCATATAATCGTTCCGTGAAAAGCAAACACAAAATGAAGAATGTTACTTTGCACTAGGAAAACACTCGGTCTAAAAAATTTCACTCCCTCCCCCTCAAAACCCCAGTCAACACGGATAATTCCCATTTTTAATTGAAAAAGCAGCTCATTTGACACTGGAACCTACATTTTGTTAAGAGAAAATTTTTTAAAAAAGGAGTGCTTTCATGCTTTCAGTTTGTTTTTCAAGGTGTGACCCCACTCAAACTTTTCCCCCTCAATGCTTACAATGAATATTTGTTGTTTTGAGAAGGTTCTCTTTAAATGGTATTTCACTAGTACCAATTTTCCTTAGAAAAATGAGGACTGCCTGTGTCTAGTTTCTTTGAAGCACTTCCTGTGTATTTAGGTATGCGCATCTTATTTTCTTTTCCATACAAGACTGAGTCTTGACACTTCCTGAGTTTTGGCAGTTACTACAAACCAGGCCCTCTGCTAAGTCCCTATCTATGAGACATTTAGAGTTGGAAGCTGAGGTCTAGAAAATTTAAGTGATGAAATTGCCCCATGCCACACAGGGAGTGTATGACTCAGCCAAACCAAGCTTTGGACTGGGATGCCATGCTCTCTTACTCATCGTTCCCTCTCCAGGGGCCATCACAGGGTCTGGCACCTATCAGGTTCTCAGCAAATGTTGGCAGGTCCACAATGGAACTTAACTCAGTTAAGGTCCTCAGTTCTGTGTGCTGTGGCCAAACAACAATGACCAGCATTGTTCAGTTTGACTTTTGGGGGTCGGGCTGGAAGCCCAGGTGCTCTGAATCTGTAATGGGGATGCCTTTTTAGAACAGGACCTGACAATGGAGCATCTTTTCCCCATTTTACTTCATAGATGTCACTGTGTGGGAGAACTAGAAGGGAACTAGCAGGTCCTGAGCATGCGCAGGAGGTATTACAATCTCACTGCTGAAGATGCACAAATTGGACCTCAGGGAGGGGAAGGCACTTGCCAAAGCCACACAGCTCGCAAGTGGCAGAGCCAGGGCTCAAGCTGTCTGACTGTGGACCTCTTCCCTCTTCACAACCTTGCTTTTCTATGATGGTTTGGACCCTCCAGACTGGGACAGAAAGCGGCAAGGTTAGGGGGTGGGGTGCTCTGCTTGGCGGTTCTGCCACTGCTGAGAAGAAGGACTGCAAAGTGCTCAGTCACCTCAGGGGGGTGGAGGGGGTAGGTTTCAGGAAGGGAGCTTGCCTCTTACAGCCTTGGTTTCTAGGGCACGGCTGAGAGCATCATTCACTCGGCAGGGAAAGGTGAATCCCACAGGTGAATCCCTCCCTGTGGGATTCACGGCGCTGGCAGCACTGGCCATAAGGGACTGGCTAAAGCTTGTTCTGATTTGAGACAGAAGCCTCACATTGCTTGAGGGACAACGTAGCACACTCAGGAAGGTTAGGGACAGAACGGACCTGTCCAAGAGGGAGGCCTCAGGCCCAGCACTCGGGACAGAGAGGACACGGCATGGTGTGGAATATTAGGTCACTGGCAGTGTAGAAACAGGTGCAGCAGTTGGAAGGGGCCTCAAAGGTCATCCTTTTCTCAACCACCACCTTCAGCCCATTTTATAGACAGGGAACACAGAGTCCAGAGAGGGGAAGGGACTTGTCTCAAGTCACACAGACAAGATGATCAGGGCCATTATTTTTATAGAGTGATTCCGTTCATTTAGATTTCAAACTAAAACCAATACTTAAAAATGTATTACTTAGGGATCTACCCATTAATGGTAAATTTAAGAAAAATAAAGGTGGATGGGAAAAGGAGCAAAAGTAGGATTGGTACTTCTAAGATACCAGAATATTCTGTTTTAAGCAAAGTACAGTGTACACAGTGTGTTTTGTTTTTACTGCATCCACAGTTGGAGAAATGAGTTCAGGAAGGAGAAGTCGCTTGTCTACACATGCTATGAGATCTTGTAGCTCCTCCATAGATGGGACCACTGAGGCAGAGATGACACAGCCTAGAATGGCACAGTAGCAACATCATACCCGTAAGCTTCTGCACTCTTGGTGCAGCCAGAAAGAAATGCTTGGGGTTCTTTTTTTTTTTTTTAGATTTTATTTATTTTTATTTGAGAGAGAGCATGAGAGAGTAGAAGGTCAGAGGGAGAAGCAGACTCCCCATGGAGCTTGGAGCCTGATGTGGGACTTGATCCCAGAACCCCGGGATCATGACCTAAGCCGAAGGCAGTCGCTTAACCAACCACCCAGGAGCCCAGTGGTTGGGGTTCTTATGCCACTTGCCACACCCTTCAGCCACTGCCCACCCATCTTTCTGGGGCCTCATCTTCTGTAGCTGAAGGTGGTCTCCCTCAGGAAAGAGATGCCGTCCTGCAACCCTTTGAGCAGACGGGGGAGTAAGGGAACTCATCAGTGTTTCTAATTTGAGTTTTCCCGGTGTCCAGTGAGGAGAGATTTCCCTGGGATCTAAAGGCAAAGCAGTGTGCTTCTGAGCCTCATCTGACACAGGAAGAACTCGGGCTCCAAGAGCAAAAGGGAGCAGGTCAGGTCAACACAGCAAGCCGGTGCAGCCACAAGGCCAGCATACAGTTTGAGGGATGATTCCCTTATTATTACTATTATTTTACAGATCAAATCTCTTCTTACTTCGACTTGAGCACAAAGTCTCTGGGGAGGATCCATTTTTATTCAGCCCGAGTTCTTCATATGCGAGATATTCGCCCAGAAAGTGGAGAGAGCTGGGTTCAGAAGACACACTTCAACTTGGAGCTACGTGCTTGGCATTTGCTCCCTTAAAGATCACTTGCTTAGGCCCTTCTGCCACACCAGATCCTGTCCCAGGTGAGGCAGAGACATCAGTGAACAGGTTGAACCAGGCCCTGCCTGCAGTCTAGGTGGGTAGCAGACTCCAGACATGCAAGCAAACAAATTCACAGGATGCATTTAGGCTGGGATAAGTCTCCCCGGAAAATAAAACGGAGATGACGTGAGATGCCCCCGGGGGAAAGGAGCTGCTTCAGGGGCAGTGGTCAGAAACAGGAGGAGGGACGTCCTTCCTGAAACCCGAATGCTAAGAAGGAGCTGCCAGCACGGGAAGGTCCAGCAGCTGAAGACAGGACTGAGCCTGTTTGCAAAAGCACAAGGAAGCGGCAGGGAGGGTGGGAGATGAGATTGGGAAGCTCATGCGGCCAGGCCAGCGGCTGTCTGGCCGGCTGTAGTCGGGAGTATGGATTCTACTCCAGGGACCAAAGGAAACTGCTGAAAGGTTTATGCTAGGGAATGACAGCGTGGCACTGACAGTGATTTGTAAGAGGCAAGGGTGGCAGCAAGGAGACCAATCTGGAAACTGCTACAATAGTCCAGGCTGGAGGGGAGATCGGCTTGGACCAAGGGCAGCAGACAAGGAAAGAAGTGGGAGATTCAGGACACATTTTGTAGGTTGTGACCAAAGACCTGTGCACTGTATATGCTGATGATGATGTCAGAGGGTTAAGCCTCTGCCTTAGGCTCGGGTCATGATCTCAGGGTCCTGGGATCGAGCCCCACATCCGGCTCTCTGCTCAGCAGGGAGCCTGCTTCCCTCCTCTCTCTGCCTGCTTCTCTGCCTACTTGTAATCTCTCTCTCTCTGGGTCAAATAAATAAAATCTTATAAAAAAAAAAAATAAGGGGCGCCTGGGTGGCTCAGTGGGTTAGGCCGCTGCCTTCGGCTCGGGTCATGATCTCAGGGTCCTGGGATCGAGTCCCGTGTCGGGCTCTCTGCTCAGCAGGGGGCTTGCTTCCCTTCCTCTCTATCTGCCTGCCTCTGTCTGCTTGTGTTCTCTGTCTGTCAAATAAATAAATAAAATCTTTGAAAAAAAAAAAAAAAAGGCCGGGAGAATGTATGAAATCATAGAGGGAGGGACAGGAAGCCGGCCCAGAGCCCTGGGGCTAGCCATCACTGAGTAGGTAGCAGTGGAAGGGAAGACAATGAAGAGGTCCAGAGAGGCATGGCCAGAAATGGATCCACTGAATAATACTGGTTAAAAGAATGGATGTGGGAGTGGACACAGCCAGGTCCTAGCCTTAGGGGAACATCCCGTGAAGGAACACTGAGCACATTGTGGTCATTTGCTTCAAGACTGTCCCCGTGGACTGAGAGCTTTGGAAGGCAGGAACTGGGTGACATTTACGCATCTCTTGTGCCAACGCCACGGCTTGGTGTGAAGCAGGCTTCTGGAATGGGGACTGGAGGACACACCCATGTACGTCATGAGATACGAGAGGTGCCCAGAGCCATCTATCCTCAAGTAGCCTCCCCGACCCTCCCGCAAGTCCCCTCATACCCAGTGGCAATGGGGTCTGAAACTCCCGCAGGAAACCCACTCCAGGGCTGGGTCTTTTGCTCTGAGTGAAGCCCTGTCTCTAATGAGATTTTATAGCCTGGAGGGATGTATGTTTCCTCCCATGTCTGGAGGCTCCATGCAAGGGAGGGGAGGAGCAGGAGAGGACAGAGGGCCTGGAAGCAGGTTGGGGATGGGGAAGAAGGAAGGGGAGAGTGAAAAGGGGAGCCCCCCACCCTGTCAAGTTCAAAGCCACGGCCATCTGGTAGGGTGCTGAGAACAGGAGCTGCCAGTTTATGAGTCAGGGCTGGCCTCGGGGAACTTCCCATCTCAGCAAACTACTACTGTAAAAGCATTTTGTAATAAGAGCAAATAGAATATTTACCTTCTATTGTGTCTGCCTCCTCAGGCCCTGTGGGGCTGATCAAATCAGTCCTGCTTAATGATTAGCCTGGATTCCAGCCTGGAATGTTCCTCAGACTTGGTACAGGGAACGACACAGTCTACTTGAGAACATGCCTTGGAAGTGTGAGCCACACGCGCTCCGAGGCTCCTCTGTCCGGACCAGGAGGGAGGGACCTAGTCCCTGCTGAGAGCAATTCCTAGACCCCCAGTTTCCACAAATGCCAAATGGGGAGAATCACAGTAGCTTCTTTCCTGGTGCTAGTTGAGAGGGTGGGGGAGACTAGACTTGTAAAGGGCTTAGCATAGAGCTAAACTCAGCTTGTGTTAGTAAGTCTTGCTTTAAACCCCTGAAAGGAAATGGTACCAAGTCTGTGGCCATGGGGAGAGCTGCTTCAGGGTCTCAGCAGGACACACTAGGCCAATCAAACTAGGTAACTTGAAGACAGTATAACAAGGGGACTATCCACAGTGCCATGGCCAGGGTGTGGGAAAGCACATGGGTAGGGCAGTGCCCTGGGCTAGGAAGAGTGCCGGCCTTTAACAGCTCTGATCTAAAGAGTGTGGGGGGTGGTGATGACCACCAAGGAGGGGGCTGTGAGCACCAGGGACAGGGCTGCTGGGGAGACTTGGCCCCTTCTTGAGAGCCTGGGCTGTCCACTGCAACCCTATGGGAAAGGAGCCTGTGAGTAGGTATCTTAATGTCGTTCTTCTGCCCTCGGACTTCTGCTGGTGTCTCCATTTAGAACTGCCAGAAACCAGAGGCAGGGGCCTCACAGATAGGGTCCCTCCAGATTGGCCTCCCAATCCCACAGGGAAGAGGAAGCAGAAACAGAGCCTATTCAACACAACGGTTTGTGTGAGGGGAAGCGGGAAGGGAAGCAGACACTTGCCCACATCTATGTAACAGATGGAGAAACTGAGGCACAGAAGGGCGACATCACTTGTCCAGAATCACAGAATTTGGACCACCCGACTCCCAAGTCCATGTTCTTCACTATTATCTCACATAGCTCCACTCCGCATACTCTGAGTTAGGCGTTACTTTCCTCATTTATAGTTAAAGGAACACATGCTCAGACTGGTTAAGTGACCAGTCCAGGGTCACACAGCAGAATTCAGATGGTAGAAACCGGGCCTGGGGGGTCCCACCACCCGGCTGCTTTCATCACTCAGCACCATCTTGCCTTGTCAGGAAGAGAGAAACTTCTGGCAGCCATGTTTAGATCAGAGCTGCTACCTCTCTGAGCCACTAACCCAAAGGAAGCTAGCCTATGCCAAAGAATGGGTGAGTGCTCAGAGACGCTTGTTTGATCCCCCTCCTCACCCTGAGAAGCCCCATTCTGGTAAAGCCTGGGGCACAATCTCTCCTCAGCAAGGATCCCCCCGACCCAGCAGAGCTTCACAGAGGTTTGACTCTCTTCTCTTCAATCTGTCCTGCCGAAGGCCCTGGGAGCCATTTCCTGCTCTCCTTCCTTCCTCCGTTCCCAACCTCCCTTCTCCCTTCCCCTCGCTTCCCTAGCAGCTCCCCAGGCTTCTGAGTGGGTTTTCTTTGACTCCGTTCTCTGCACCAGACAGATAATTCCTACGGCTGTTTGCCAAGGTCATTTTTAACTCCAGTGCACTGCAGGTGAGGGAGGAAGGGAGTGTTAAATCACGGAGCGCGCCAGCTCAGGGCAGCTCCCTTTTCCCTAAATTCTCAGCAGGTGTGTGTGGGGGAGGGGACACTCTGGTCCCGCTCTGCTCCCCTCCCTCTAGCTTGAGAACTGCTGCTGGGCTGGCGGCAGGGAAAGGTGTGCCCGCCATTATGTCATCCTTGGGGCGGGTGAAGTGAGCAAAGAGGGGTCAGAGGAGGAGAAGGTCATACTGACAATAGTAGAGAAAAGGTTCTGGCCACAGTCTGGACAGAAGATGGGCAGATCTTAGGGGACAGAGAGGGCTCTGTTTGTTTTCAGAAGTGGAAGTCTGGTCCTCTCTCTAATAACACATCCATTCTGCTGATGGGAAAACTGAGGTCCAGGGAAAGTAAGGCACTGCCCAAGGACAGACAGTAGTAACTGGTGGAATGAGACAGCGAACTACCTGTGCCCTGGGCCGGTGGAAGGGGCTCTCGGGTCAGGACTAGGAGTCCTCAGTTTGAATCTAGACTGTCCCCTGACTTGCTGTGTGAGCCTGGACAAGCCATGAACCCTCTCTGGGTTTCAGAGTTTGATGGTTTTGTTTTTATTAAGCCCCACGTGGGGAGCACCAGGATACTGCAGAGAAACAAGATCTTCCTGTCATGGACCTTATATTCTAGAAGAGTCTCATCTGGGCCCTCAGTCGGCATCATTTCTAATCCCTGGCACAACCAGCTGAGATAGGCATTATTAATGCCATTTCACAGGCGACAAGTTCGAGCTTCATCTCTGCCCTGGTGGGACCAGAGGAGCTGATTCCCCAGATAATTCTTCCCCCGCTCGATGTTTGGGCAGACACAGTTCAGGTGTTGCTGCCGATCTCAGGGACCTGAAATTTTATTTATCTGGTCTAGAGATGAACGACGAGGGTTTTTTGTTTTTTGTTTTTTTAATTCAAAAGTAGATTTACCTTCTTAATTATGTTTGAGTTAGATTTACAATGATATTAATTTCCACTCCCTGAAAACTCATGGGAGACAAGTGTTTATTTAAGGAAAGACCTCCACAAGTGTGAGAAGCAAGGGGTGGGGACCAGCAGCCTGGGGTTTCTGAACCTCCCGCAGGCTGTCTGAGGGTGATCACTCACAGAATAGAACAAGGGGGTAGGATGGGCTTGGGGTGGTTCCAGAGTTACAAAGAGTTGGGGACTAAATAGGAGGGAGTCTCCGAAAATAGTCCCTCCCATCTTCTGGTCTTAGATTTCCCAGCTTCCAGAACTGTGAGAAATAAATATTGTTTATACACCACCCAGCCTATAGAATTTCGCTCTAACAGCCAGAACAGACTAAGACACCTGTCTTCTGGCTTCTTCTATCCCACTAAGGCTGTGGGCCTTTCCTGTGGCTTCTAGTTCAGTGCAACGAGACTAAAGAAAGCTCTGGTCTTCCCTCCTCTTCTTTTCACCCATGGGCATGGAGCTGTGAGGCCAGATGTCAAAACTGGGGAGTGGAGGACACAGCATCCCCTCCTAGAGTCTCCAGAGACAGGAGCTGACCTAATCTCCACCCCGTGGGACACAGCCTGGCAGGCAGCGCTGTTCCTGGTTTCCTTCCCCTCCAGGCTGCTGGGATAGCCCTGGGACAGCAGGCCTCGAAGTCCCCCAGGACCTCAGTGGCTGAGTCAGCCACAACAGTGTCTGCTGCCATAGGGACGATTTAGCAGCTAATGAGAAATGGAAACTTTGAGAACAAATGGAACAGCTACTGCTTTTGGGAAACACATTCATTAGACTCTCTCTGGGAAACTGAGGGAGGCAGCACGGGCCACTGCACACAGGAAAAGCCTTCTGCTCATAAGCAATGTCCCAGGGTGGTGGTGTGGGGGGCAGGTGGCTGCCATGGCCTGACTCCCAAGAGGGCTGGTGCATCCACCCCAGGCTCCCACCTCGTGGGCCTCAGCCAGGGACAAGGGAGCCCATCTTGTCTGGAGCTTCCCCGGGGCAGAGTCTCCTGGAGGCTGGGGCTGGGCGTCCTCTGGGGCCACACCAAACCAAAGAGTAAATAACTCCTCAGGCCTGGCCCCATAGCCCACCCAGTCAGGTCCATCACCCTCTTTCCCCCTCCCTGATGTAAAAAACATTTATTTACTATTTATCAGAGATGTTGGTTGTCCCCGGTTTGTAGATCAGGAGACTTGCATAGGAGAGGGGATATGGCGTCCCCAAGGTTGTGATCTAAGAGATGGAATTTAAACTTGGTGCACATGAGTCTTGGGATTCAAAGTCTGAGCTCTTTTGGTCAAAGTGTAGCTTGAGTCACTTAGGTCCACAGCAGCCCTCGGCTAAAGAGCTTATCACCTACCTTTTAAAGATGCCCAAGTGAGGCCTAGAGGTGACGAGCCACCGATAAATGCCACAGAGCTAGGAAGCCACGGAGCAGAGCTCCACATGCTGGGCCCTACCACATCCCAGGTGCTGTGCCGTGTACTGGGCAGATGAGGCAGTTGAGTCCAGCAGGCTCTGACCATCCCAGACAGGATGTGGACTCCGGCAGCGTGGCCTCAGGTTAGCTAGCCAACCCTGTCTGCACGAATTAGGTTTCCTTAGGTGAGGAATTGGGATAAAAATAGTACTTGCCGCATGGGATTGGGAGATAGCATGAGGCAAGCTGTGCCAGGTTCACTGGAAATACCCCATAAATGTTGGCTTCCATGAACCCCCACTACATTCGCCTGGTTTCGAGATGTAGAGATGAGGAGGGGTCTCCTTGCCCTCTCTGAGCCCTCTGGTCTATGTGTTCCCTTTTCTTCATATTCTCAATGCCCAGAGACCTCTCCCCAATTTAGAGCACAGGCAGGTTTCCCCATGGACCTCCTCCAGAAAGCAGAGAATAGAGAAGGCACTGTTTGACTTTTGAGTCTCTAAACAGACTTGGACAACTGTAGGCAAAGACATATAGACGTGAGAGGAAAGCTTTTTGATTTCTTGAGCTCTCTGAATTCCAAAAGCCCGGAGCTCTGAAGGACTCCTGCATGATTAACAGGTGAGGAAGCTTACATGGTGGGAGAGATCTGTGCCTCCCCTCTCCCTGCCCCGCCCTGTACATAGAATGAGCCTGACTAGGGTTGAGGAGGAGGGGAAGCAAAAGGGAATGAAGTGGAGCTATTTATTGGTGGCCATCTGAAAGGCGGTTGTCATCCTGCCCTCCAGCAAAGCCCCTGGGAAGGGGGATGCACGCAGACTCTCCCTACATAGTCAGAGGGGTGGGTCTAAGAGCAGAGGGTGGCCTTGGAGCTTCGTTGCCAGTGATCCAGGCACCAAGATGGTTTTACAGGCTGTCCAGGGCATTGGGTCTGAGGTGATGTCAGAGGACCTCATTTCACAAAGCCCACTATCTCCTTGTGCCCAAGAGGGAGGGGAAAAGGGAGGAATGACCCAGACTCCAAAGGCCTTGAAGCTCTCTGATGAGGAGAATACCCCAGAGATCAGCACTGACCTGTGATCTAAGGCAAGATGAATCAAGATCTTCTGGGTAGAGGCCAACACAGAAAAAAGACCGAGAACCTAATGCCGTCAACATTATTCCTTCCTTTGGCACCCCTATGTGAAATGGAAACTGTTAGAAATGGAAATGCAACTCCAGAGAAGAGGGTGGGAAACCCGAGTTGACTAAGATTTTGTTTCTTTCACTTGGCAGAATGGGAGCTTGAAGTTGAAATTGATTTGGGTTCCTGAACAATAAAGAACACAACAGTTCTTGCAGACCCGTCTGTGGTCTGAGATTGCTGCAGACTGAAAACCAAGAAAAGTCTTAAAATGAAGTACTGATCTCCAGGACTTAAGTCAGTTTAAGGACTTAAAAAAACAAAAACAAACAAACAAACAAAAACCTAAAAAAAAAAAAAAAAGAAAAGAAGAAGGATCTTGGAAGATTTCCTGGAGGAGGTGACTCAGGAACTGGGTTTTGAAGATCACAGAGGAGTTGGCCAGAGGGATAAGGTTGATAGTAATGATGAGGGTATTCCGGGCTTGGGAACTGCCTATGAAAAAGCTTGGCAGAGAGAGAGGGCAGTCCTCTTTAGGGAATTAAATGTGGCCTGGGGCCAGGTAACACTGGGATATAGTACGGGTTTAGTTTGGAAAGAGATAGGGTTAGGACTTGGATGTTCATAAATGGTGAAGATTTCAGTGAAGATTTCTAAGGCTAAGCTGGCGGCTGCTTCATGGGTGGGGGACTGGGGCTCCTGTGGTGCCTTATACACTGTTGACACACTGAGCCCTCTTGGGGCTGAGTCAGAGGTACAAAGAGCACACCACCCTCCTATCATCCTGCCCTGTGGGGCAAAAGAACCAATCCTGTTATTCAACAAAGCAAATTACTGAAATGTCCTCATTAGGAGCAGGAGTGACATAACAAAGCATGCTAATTATGAGATTTGAGGATCCAAGTACCTTAGGTCTGATATTACCAAAGACTGGAATAATTGTCAGTAGTGGACTTGCCTGCCAGGGAAGGATTGGGGCTCATTATTTCCTGATACTGTAGTCAGCACTTATGTGACATGTAGTGTTTTGCCTGAGGCCTAAGGGCCACAGGTACCTCACCACCTCACTGATGGTCCTCAAATTCCCGGCATCAGCAAAACCTGGGAGGGGAGAGTGCTGGATGTGTAGGATCCCAGGTCCCAGTCCAGACCTCTTGAATCAGAATTTTCATGTTAACATCATCCTGAGGTGATCTGTTGCACAAAAGTTTTAAAGTGCTGATGTAGAAGGCAAAGGCTTCCAAAGACTGCCTGTTGTAACAATTCCCCCCTCTACTTCCTACAGGTCTGTTTGCAGTCACACACTCACCCTGTTCTACGGACAGTCCAGAGCTCATGCTGCCTTCTAGCACCATGCCTAGAACCCACAGGTTACATTGTATGAGGGATGGGTCTATCAGTCAGGGCTCTTGGTTGCAAACTATGGTATCCCCTCCAGCTGGTATATCCAAGAGAAGGAATTTATTAAAAGATATTTAGTAATTCAGAGACTCTCCAAGAGGTCCAAGGTGTTAGGTTTGGAGGGCATCCTAGCTAGAGCAAGATTCAAGCCCTATCATGGAGACCTTTCTGGAAAAGAACCCACCGCTCAACATAGACACCACGGACACAACAGAAGGAGACCCCAGAACTTCCAAAGAGTTGGTGGCCTCTGCTGCCGCCTTTACCAAAAATGTATTCCATGCTTGACCCATTTCCTCAGGTAGACCACTTCCAAATATGGCCTCACCTGGGTCCATGTGCTCTCTTAAGCCTAGATGTGAAGGGGGTGGGAAGGCTGAGTGTAAGCTCCCTCCTTAGGGAGGGGGAGTTTGGGCCATATGCATAGAAAAAAACATTCAACAGATCTTGGAAAGCTACAAACTTTCCAGCCATGGGGCCAGTCGTGTGGGTAGCTTGCTGGGTATGTGAGGCTGGGAGTCCAACAGCCCCATCCTTGTCCTTGAAACTCAGCTACATGATATGCTAACCTTTGGGCAAAGCATCTCACCTCCTTGAGTTCAAGTTTCCTCATCTCCAAGATGACAAGAGTAAGAGCATCACTGAGAAGATTAAAAGGAGAGTTTGCAAACCTGTGATACAGTACCCAACACAGCGGGTACCATTAACACGATACTCAGTAGCTCTGACGTCATCACCAGCATACCAGTCCCATCCCAGAGTCCCAGCAAACTGCTGTGCTTCGATTGTATTTGTGTTGCCACCTGAACAATCACACCTTTGAGGGGCAATGAGCACCTGCTACGTGCCAGGTGCTGCACGAGGTGCTGCAGTGACAGGTAAGAGAGCCAGTCCCTGCCCTCCAGGTGCTGGCCATCTGGGAGATGCGAACATCCCCACAGAATTCTGCGCCTGTGGTGCTGCAGAAAAGGGCCTCTCCCATCATTAATCCTAGAAGGAACTATTGAGACGGGAGAGCGTTCAAGGACAAGTCTCGCAAGTGAGCAAGGAGTGGAAAGAAGGCCACCCAAAGTGTACAGACCAACAAGAACAAAGGCATAGAAGGGTGAGGTCGTGAGGCATCTTTTGGGGGAAGAGTATATGACTAGGAGTCTACACTCTGAAGTCAGACTGTTCAATGTGGGTTCAAATATCAGCTCTGCCATTTATAAGCTCTTACCCCGGGCAACTCTGTTCCTCTACACTGTAAGTCTGTTATAGTTTATCATCTCTTGAATGGGAATAGTGGTAATAGAACCGATCGTAGAGGTCCCTCAGAAGAGGCGTGTTCAACGGCTGGCACAGCACCCAACAAAAAGCAGGTGTCCAGCAAACATAAGCAAGAATGATAGAAAGAAAGGTGAACAGGGTCTCCTCGTGAGATTAGGCTTTCCTGAAACCTTGCATCCTTTAAAAAAGGGGGTGACGTCTGTTGTTTCTGCTGGCCCAGTAGCCATTCCCCTTCCAGGGAGAGCTCTTGGTTTTACCACTGTCCTTCAAACACAATCCAGTTGGTTGTTAAGGCAGAACTGTCCTTGTCCCAGATGCTGGCTAATCAGAGTACAGCACATGGCTGATTGAGGCCAATGAGAGCTAGCCCTGGGACTTTTCCTGGGACCCTGAAAAGAAGTCTTTCCCATTGAGCTTGCCGGCCTGGCAGGGTATAGATCTGGGGCTGCTGGTGGCTACTCTTGGAACCCCAAGGTTGGAGCTCTCCTGAGAACAAAGCCAAACAAGAGAAGCACAGACCCGAGAGAAATGGAAATGAACAGATTCTTGTTGACATTTTCTTTGAGCACCTGGATGCAGCTGTGACAGAAGTTAACCATATCCTGGCTTTCCTAGTACATGAACCAATAAATCCCCCTTTCCTCTTAAATAGTAAGAGCTGGCTTTCTGTTATTTAAAACTGAAAATGTCCTGCCTAATGCAGATGGAATGCCCACTCACCCTTCATCCCACAAAGGGTTCACAAGCCCATCTTTGGGGCTAATGACCATATCCTACTTAATAAGACTGTCGCTCTGTTGAACAGTTGAATGGAGCCCACTGGGCTCCAGTCTCAAATTCAGGGTATGACCCCATCTGGAATGACATTCCCACTTGCATTTAGAGACAGGATCAGCACAAATCCCTGAGAGAAATCTCCTCCTTCCTAAATGAAAAATGGCCTGAAGTCTTTCCAGACCCTTGGATTTCTTTGACTGGGTGTCTGTGATCCTGTGACATCTTGAGGTCCCAGAATGGGTCGTGCCTAAAACAGAGAATGTGCAGGGGGAGGTAATGGGCCTTCCTTACTCCGACATCCCCCAAAGCTCTCACAGTTCCAGATAGGCCTGGGACTTGCCCCTTATCAGCAACATCGCATTCTATGACATTTGTTTCCAATCATCTTTCAGACACCTTAAAGGATGCTCTATGACTTTTGGAGCTCCTGCTGTGCGCCAGGCCCTAGACACAGCATGTCACGAATACTCCTCATGGGAGCCATGCACGGTGGCCCATCCTATAGGTAAGGAAGGCCTCCTTGCTGGCAAATATCACAGCAAAATGAAGTCTGGCCTGTCATTCTTTGCACTAGTCCTTACGGTGTTGAGAGTATCTAAGAACTTTGGGGGACTCTCCAGATACCCAGACCATTCATGGCAGCTCGATCCTGTAAAAGGGGCCTGCTGATGGGGTCCAGGAGAGTGGCGGTGATGGGTAGGGTAGGGGCCAGGGAGCCCGTGGTGGGCTCTGGTTGCAGAGCAGCTGGAGTGCTGGGCCAGAGCAGCCTGGGGGGGACTCACTGCTGAGAGGCAGGCTTCCTCCAGGGCAGGCCCCGGGGTGAGAAATCATCCCCACTTCCTAGTGTAGTCAATCCTCAACACTCCAAGGAAAGCTCCAGGGGCCTTCCCAAATCCTCCAGCTCACAGGAACCACTGAGGCCTGCCATCTCCCCGATAACATGCGATAAAGGAGACCTTTCCTGAAAAGGAGAAGATCCCTTTAGAACTTCCGTGTTTCTATAAATATAGGACGATGTTGTTTTTGAAACTGTTGAAATGAACTCTGGCCCCAAATAAATGCTGTGTAACATTAGATTACATCATGACTCTCAAAACAAAGGTTTTGTTTGTTTGTTTGTTTTAGTCCTTCTGCTCTTACCGAGGACCCAAGGATAGACAGAGGAAAAAGCAACTGTTTTGAGATGTGTGTGCTGGGGCAGGTGTGTGCATGACCAAACTTCAGTGCAAGGACTATCCCCCCACACCTCCAGGCCTCCAAAGAGCACCATTCAAGTTTGTACCTTTGCAAAATAATCAGTGACCACCTGCCACACAGACTTCCAATCATTCGTGAATATTTTAAATGGCCAATGTCAAACTCCTCTGCTTGGTTCTGTCACAGCTTTGAGCTGTTGACCGCAGCACGTGGGTCCTTACAACATTCAGGGCTCCATTTAATGAATGAGCTAACTTAGGCTGCAGGAGATAAAAGGATTTCTCTGAAGTTCTACAGAAGCCACAGGGTCAGGGTCGGAATTCTCACCCCAGTATTCCTGATGCCATGCCCACGTGGTTTCTCCTGGGTAGCATCCTGCCTCAGTGTAATTCAGCTCTGCAAACATTTATTCATTCAGGTGTCTCAAGTCTTTTTTTCTTTTTCTTTTTCTTTTCTTTCTTTTCTTTTTTTTTTTTGGAATGAGGCAGAATCCTGGCAAGTAAGTAAGTCAATATGCAGCTTTATTTAACTCCTGCCATATGTCACACCCTGTAAATGGTAGCCTTTCTCTCTGACCTTAAACTTCTTGTCTTGGAGCTCCATGCTGGGCTCCTGTGAGCAGCAGAGTCCTGTAGCAGAGAGAAGGCTCACCTAAGTCAGTCTAGGGATGGAGGAGAGGCAAGGGATGGCTTTCTAGGAGGTGTGATGCCTGTGCCAAGTCCCAGAGGACAGCAAATGGTTAGTCAGATGAAGGGGCAGGGCTGGGCAGTGATGTCCCAAACCCCGGGCTAACAATGCCTCAGTCTTCCCCTCCCGGATGCTATAACCTGGGCTCCATTGGTGACTCTCCAGTTCCAGCAAATCTTCAAGGCCCAGAAGGACAGATCTCCAATTAAAAAGAGGCATAGTCTGGTGCAATCCGTACCTGATATGCCGGAGAATGAACCTCTCCAATGACAGCTCCAACTCAGCCCAGAAAGAGCAGAAAAACCTGGGATTTGGAATTTCACGGGCCTGGATGTGAGCTCCCCCCCCAGGCAAGTCATTTGCGTTCATAGACCTCCCTTTCTTCATGTGTAGAAGTGCACTACTAGGCAATGATTTTTACCAGATGATGATTCTGAGTGTGTACAACTCACCAGGCACCGCTGTAAGCTCTGCAGACCTGGTTCTCATTTCAGAGTCACATCATATAAACTGACTTTTACAAATGAGGGAACTAGGTCCCTGGGAAGGGGACCCAAGCGTGGCAAGTTCACAAAGCTGGAATGTGGAGGAGGCAAGTTGTGAGCCCAGCCATAGGTGAAAGCACCTGCGGATGCTGGGCATAGAGAGGGAGCCCCTGAGTGTGACACCCAGCAGGGCGGAGCCAGGGCGCGGCACATGGATGTTTCCAGGGTGGTATTACCCCCGGAGCGTGTGTTACCCCAGGAGAGCATCCTGGCTGGCTCTGGCTTTCTCAGCAGCCCCGTTTCCCTGGTGACTCTGACGTACAGCCCTGTGCAGAGATGAGGTTTCTGGGCACGGGACAGAGGGTAGGAGGCACAGCCAGCACGCCCTGAATGAACACCCTCGGCCCTTGCTGAGCAGCATGGCAGAGACACTGTTACTTGAATTACTCCCAACAGGGCACCCCGGGGATGTCAGAAGGCTTTGCCCCCTCCCCTGCCCTGCAGCTTTCAGAACACCCCAGCCTGCCTCTCCTCGGTTGTCTGAGAAAGGGGCTGGCCTGTCACCACATTCTGCTGTCTTTGCAATACTACGGTCTGAGTCAGAGACCCACGCAGCAGGGAAGGTCAAGGCTTCCTAATTAATTCGAGGAAAAACTGCCAATCAGCAAAGATCTATGTAGGGTTTTCACAGAGGTCTTCCTTCCTGTGCATTCCAGGGAGGAAATATGCACTGATCGTGTGCAGGGACGGGTGCCCTACAGAGAGTGGCCGGCTTGATTACTGCCATGGTTAGATGTGTGCAGAGCCCTTGCTAAGAGTCAGGCGTGATCTAGGGGCTTTTACACTGATGGTGTCCTTTAGTCCCACAAACCCCTATGAAGCCCTATGAAGCAGGTGTTATTGTGAGCCCCCATTTTATAGAAGAACAAACTGAGGCTCAGGGAAGTTAAGTCACGTGTGCGAGGTCACCCTAATGGTAAGAGCTAGAGTCCAGGTTAGAAGCCAAGCACTTGGCAGGGTCCAGGCCCAGGCCCTCTGGGACAGGTTCCTCAGACACCAAAGACAGGGACCTGCCCAGAGACAAGGGCCTGCTCCCCTTAGCTGTTTCACAAGCCCAGGCTGGCCCCTCCAGGTATGGGCTCTTCCCACCGACCCTGGGCACATAATGGGACCCCATAAATGGGGCATCTCAGACTGAGCCCAGGGCCTCATCGAGGCTATATGTGCTAGACAGAGTTCCCCAGGCCCCGGATGGAAGCCCACCCCTAACTGAACCCACCATCCGATGTCTTTCCCCTTATTTACATAACTTTGAATAAAACCAAGTTGCACATTTTTCCTCCTCTCCTTCAACTGACTTGTCTCCCTTTCACACCTGGGAAGTCCTCACAACTCAGAGGACATGACCATCCAAGAAAGCTGTCTGGCTCCAAACTGGGGGGTGGAGCGGCAGAACAGAGAACTCCAGGCTGGGATTTGGGGATCAGTCACCCATCAAGGGTGATGGGGTCAAGCCTTTCCCCTTCTCAGAAACTCAGTTTCTTTTTCTGTACAATGAAGATGTGAACTAATGGGAATTTTTTTTCCCCCTGGATTTGACATTTTTGTGAGTACCCACCTTGGGGCATGCAGCAAACATCTGATAAAACAGCTACTGTGCACTAATTATATTCTGAGTGCTTTACATGAATCGTTTTACTGAATCCTCCCACCAGCGCCATGGGATAGGTTCTATTGTTACTACGACTGCTATGTTATAAATGTAAAGAAAGAAAAACAGAGGGGTCGAGTCACTTGTCCAAGGTCACACAGGTAGCACGTAATGTGTGGTTCCAGTGCAGAGAGGCTGGCTCCAGAGCCTGGAACATTCACCCTTACATTCCCTCGCTCCACAGGTGCACTTTCAGGCATGACAGAGCCACGTCTGAGGAGCCACAAGAGCACAGAGACATCCGATAGGGCTGGTTGCAATGAGAGGGGCAGGTGATGCAGTGTGGGAGCACAACCAGCCTGAGCGGAGCCTGCCGGAGTACAGCGGGTGCCGAGGGCGATGGGAAACCACAGAGGGGCACTGAGCGTGGGAAGGCGCAACCAGATCGACACTAAAAAAGATGAATCTGGACGTGGGGAGGATGAAGTCACGGGGATGAGGGTGGGGGCAGGGAGGCCAGTGAGGAGGCCCCCGCCACAAAGCTGGAGATGATCACGGAAGCTTGCTCTGGACCATGCAAGTGGGGCGGGGAGGCGAGGCGGAATGAATTGACATGACGAGCCTCTCTGGACACGAGGACAGTGGAGGAGAAGAAGGTTAGGATTCCGGGGAAGGGTCTCATCTGAGAGGACAAAGCCGGCTGAGAGGCAGAGGGGAATGAAAGGAGGAGAGCTCAGGTGGGGATGTGACGAGCTCTGTCCGAAGGAGATGCCCAGCATGCATTGGAGGACGCACCGCTGAAGCTTGGAGGGCGGTGTGGGTGTGGCTTGGCCTCATTGGCCCGCAGGTGCTAGTGGGAGGGGATGTGCTCTCCCAGGGAGGTGAGGCCTGGAGGGAGTGCACGGGGGTGGGGGTGGTGCTTAAGTTAGAACTCTGGGGACCCCCACCTCAAAGAGGGTGAGCAGAGGAAGAGAGAACTCATCGGCTTCCCACCTCTCTTGGCTTGACGTTTGCCAGATTTTAGCCCTTGCCAGATAGGGTTCTTAGGAAGCTGAATGGTTGCCCTCTTTCTTTTAGTCTCTGCTCTAAGAAGCAGCAACCGGCCCCAGTCCCGGAACCCTGCCTCTCCGCTCTGGCACCAGCCCAGGATTCTCCAGCAGGCTCTGAATCGTGTAATTATCCATGCAATAATTATGCCTGGCAGAAGCTGCAGCTTTCCTGGGGGAGGGCTTCCCAGAGCATCACCTAACAGTCTTATCCCCCTCAGACTGCTCTGAGGACATCCGCTGCAGCCCAGGCGAGCCCTGCCCACCGTCAGAGCCAGCCCCGGGCCTGAGGGAGCGGAGTCATCGCGTGCAGAAGCAGGTGGGCATGTGGAAGTCCGTCTCTCCGGGAAACCCACCGGCACCACGCGGTTTGGCTTCCTAGATGTACCCAGCCCCATCCCGCACTGGGCCCACCCAGTGAGCTGCCATCTCCCACGGCCCTATTTATGACCCAGAGGGGGGAATAACATCTATCAACTCGGAGCGAGCAGCTAATCAGTTTACTTGGTTGCCTCGGGTCTTCCGATGTAATTATAATTCCTACTAAGGCACTGGTGAGTGTCAGACTCATTTCACCGACCGCTGCAGACACAATCATCAAAGCGCCAGGGTTCCTTTGTTCCAAATCTGGTACAGACGAGGCTCACAAGGTATGCTTTGGAGTGAAGGCTGAGCACAGGATTGTTTTTTCTCACCTCCTCTCCTTCCTGCTTCCTTCCTTCCACAGATCAGGGAGAAGCTGCTGGAATGCCCCACATGCCGCTGGAGATAGACCCGTACCTCCAGGGCTGTGAACGCGGCTCCGGGGCGCTCCCGGGCCAGCCAGAGAAGCCTCGTGATGAGGCAGGAGCGATGCCCAGGGGAGGCTGCTGGCTGCTTCCCAGAGACCTCACAAGGTGGCATTTACCTTGGCGCCTTCCCCAGCCTCTGGCCCCCAGCCTTGGAGGTGCGGAAACCTGATTTTGCTGGCACACCCAGAAGGGACCCATCTGTCAGGAGAACACTCTCATTAACCCAGATCATGAGACCAAAATATAAACCACACGGAGAAATGGAGCTGCTGTGCCAAACAAGGGCTGCCGAAGGGGTCACCAGCATCACCGTCTTCCCCCTGAAGGCACCTTGTGCTAATGTGTCTCCGGGGACACTTAAGGGTCCAGGACGCTGCCTGACCACTGGATACCTCCGGCTCTGACGGCCGCCTCCTCTCCCTGGCAGGGAGACAAGCTGACGCGACAATCACAGGGCAGGTCCCTGGTCAGGGCAGGACTTCCCTGGACAGGTTCAGCATAAACCCTGCCAGCTGACCTCTGGCCCCTGAGCTGTCCTCCTCCACATGCAAGACGGCCATACAGCCCTGGGCCCTGACTCCTTTCCCAGGCCGGACCCACCCCGCTCCTGTGGGGCCCATTTTGTCTGGGGCAGGCCCGGCTGTGGCCTTTACAGTACTTCTGCCTTGTGCTTCCCCAAGTGTGTGGCATTGTCGCAGGGCTAGCCAGAAGTGGCATTTTCTGCAACCCCAGCCCCTCCTTCCACCTGAGTGGGGTTACGCATCAAGCTCCCCCCAGCGAGATCTGAGCATAGTGATGGTTGTTGCTGCCGGGGCACAGGGAGGAAGAAGCAATGTGCCATCGCTCCCCCCTTCACCTACAGGTAAAGGACGCCCGAGGACTGGTGGAGTGACGAGTTAGAAGCGGGCTGGGTCCCTGCATGACCACACAGAAGAGCATTCCTTGCCCATCAGGAACACTCACGCGGAACAATTATATGCATGATCAGTAATATGCTATGTGGTAATCCGGCGAAATATTGGGGTCTATTTGTTACAACAGCTGGTATTACTCTAATGAATAAATGTGCTATTCCTGACCCGCTTCCCTGAGACCACAGTCATCATCCAATGGCGTGTTAAACCTTCCGAGACTTTAAATTCCTAGTCAATCACCCTCTCTTGAGTCACACCTAAAGGCGGCTGATGGTGAATTCTGCACCTGGAGGTTGCTTTCCCAAGTTCTAACTTGATTCCCCCCCTCGCCCCCCTCCCAGATATCTTCCTTACAGATCTTAAGCCACAGGCATCACACGGGAGGCAGAGTTCGCAAGGCACAGAGATGCCTACAGATAACCCAACAACAAATGATTGGAACGTTCTTTTAGCCTGGAAGAGCAGTTCAAACACACACACACACACACACACACACACACACACACACACACTCTCACAAAAGCAGACTGGAGCCAGACAGCCTGGACTGTAGAGAGGGAGAAGCAAATATGACCTTCATCAGAATGGGGATGCAAGTACATTTCCTCTGTCTCCCATGCCGACTGTAATCAATTGCCAGTGGCTGCCTGGACTGCTGTGTTAAGAAGGATGCTGAAGTTCCATTATAGCACCGAAGGAAAAAGAACTACTGTGGGTGACCAGCGTCTGCCACGGTTAATGGACAAGCAGGGAGTGCTCATGCTGGGAACTTTCACACTTGTGCTGGGGACTAAGATGTGGCTGCAAAGGAGCTTATACACATCGAGGCTATGTAGCCTGAGACTGGCAGAGTCCATCCCTAACAACCGAAACTCTTGTCAACCCTCCAGTGAGTGCCTGCTCTGGAGTGGGTGTTTAATACATACTTCTAATTCAGCCTCACAGGAGAAAGGAGGCTGTAGGAGAGAGCTATTATCCCTTTTTTACAGAGGAAGGTCCTGAGGCTCAGAGAAAGTAGGTGACTTATCCAAGCTCACGAAACCGAAGACAGGCTGGGCCAAGCTCCAGACCAGGGCTGCCTGGCTTCTAAGTCTGTGCATCTCACTGTTACAGGGAGCGTCTCTGAACTGGGTTGAGAGGAGCAATGTATGCTAGTCTTTCAGTCTGGCTGCTGCCCACCGACATATTAAGGCAAGGTGGGAGTGGGGGCAGAGGATGTGTCTCCCAGGAAACTCACATGGAAGTCATTTAAAGACCAAATTGGTTTGGGGTTTGAGTTTCCTACAGCCTCCCCTTGCCTCTTGAATTGGTTCATCGTTCCTCCACTGTTCCGGAGGAAGGCCAAGAAAGGCAGGAAGAGAAGGAGAAGGAGAAGGAGAAGGAATGGGAGATCCTTGTGTTGTCTGTTCTGACTATGCGTGAGCCACTGGGGTGAGATCGTGGGCCTGGAAGTCAGGAAAACAGGAACCAGTCCTGCGTTGCTCCAAGTTGGCTAGGCAATTGTCAGAAGCAACTTTTGTGAGCCTCAACTTCCCCAAATATCAAATGGGGAACCCACTACCAGGTAGAGGGTGTAGAGTCTCTGAGTGACGGTGCTACAGAAACTAAGGGACACACAGGGCTGGGTTCAATATTGTCCCCACACTTACCAGTGAGGTGAGCTTGGGTGAGTCACTTCTCCTCTCTGGGCTTTAGTGTCATCACCTCTAAAATGCATGAGAACAGGAGCAACCTTGTAAGATTGTGTGACAATTACAAGATGATTTAGGGGACGTGCCCAGCATGGTGTCTGATACTCTATACACAGCAGCACGCCTTCTCTCTCTGCACAAATGCACACACACCAAACATCCTTTAAAGAGCTCTTCCTGGGGAGGGTATGTGATTTGGTGAGTGCTGTGAAGTGTGTAAACCTGTTGATTCACAGACCTGTACCCCTGGGGATAAAAATATATGTTTATCAAAAATAAAAAATTAAAAAAAAAAAATAAATAAAAATAAAGAGCTCTTCCTGTTTGGGGCATCTGGGTGGCTCAGTTGGCAGAGCGGCCGAGTCTTGGTTTTGGCTGAGGTCACGATCTCAGGGTTGTGAGATCGAGCCCCACCCTGGGCTCCGTGCTCAGCAAGGATTCTGCTTTGGGTTCCCTCTCTCTCCCCCTGCCCCTCCCACAACATCTCCCCTCCATCAAAAAACAAAGAACACATCATTGAAGAGCTCTTCCTGTTTGACACCTGGAGTCACTGGGTGGCATTAGAAGTCGCGGGAGACAGCTAGGGAGCAGCTTGTCTCAGTTTCCACTCTTTGCAGACTGTACCTGGTGCTTGGTCACCTTGACCAAATTCAGCTCAGGATCTGTCCACCCCTGCATGTTCTCACTCACCCCATGTCTTTGCTTCAGTTCTCCTTTCTACCCTGATTCCTTTCCACGTGTGCTGACAGCAAGAACAAGTGTGAGAATAATAAAGACAACTCCTGGAATCCTCTCTCGACGGCTTACTACGGGCAGGCGGCCTGCTACCCTCACTCTCCAGGTTTACATTTTCTTCCACACTCTTATGACCCTTCTTCCCCCCTTCCTGCATCCCCTTCTTGACTTTGTTCCAGGGTTTGGAGGAATAATAAATCCACTCCAGAGACAGATAAAGGCTGAAGGCAGCTCTAATCCCCAAAGCACGTTGGCCTTTCCATTACCTGAGCCTGAGCCACCTGGGAAACAAATTCGCACCCTCACTCCGTTTACACTTTATTTTCCATATTCTCCCCAAGAAACAGATGTCCTCAGGATTATTAACCTCACCGGACATACGAAGAAACCAAGGCACACGTAATAACTTATCTAGGGTCACACTGCCCGTGAGAAGCAAGTCTGAGATTTAAATCTAAGACTGTTGGGTCTCCAAGTCTTATTTCTTGTTCAACACAACAGCACCTGAATGCAATTGTTTACAGGTTACCGCATCCCACTGCCCAACAATGTGTGATGTATTAGGATGAGAGTTCCAAGACCAGGGTATTCAAATGCATCCAAACCACACATGTTCCATCGAAGAGAGTATGAATTTTCTGGTCTATCATTTTTCACTACTTTAATGTTAATCTCTCCACCAATGATAGAAATAATACCTGCTACTGATATTAAAAATTACTACAATTTATTGAGCCCTTACTACACACCACATACTTGAAAGCCACAAGAACCCTACAATGTTGATGTATGATATTCCTTTTTTACAATGAATGGAGAGGCAGACCCTCCAGGCACCTCTGACTTGTCCAGGGTAGAAGGTGGGCTGTGAAGGCAATCGATTTGAAACACCTTCTGTAATCCCTCCCACGTTCAGGGGGAGGCACTTGCTGCCAAGAGAATGTCTCCAGGGGCAAGACATGCCTCTTATTCATGATGCACCAGAAACGGAGCTGAGGAGAGAGACATGAACACTCCAGAAGCAGCTAGTGGGAGATGCCATTTTTTTCTGCTCTTCCTTGTGCTCAGTCAGCCCAAAGTCAGAGAAGAAGGTGGTCAGGCCAGGGTGACATCCAGGGGTTCCCAGGAAGTCTTCCCAGCATCTTGGAATAGAAGGGCAGCTGCGCTGTCCACACTGGTCACGGTGTGGGTGCAGGTGCATTCTGATGAGATAGGGAGCTACCTGACCACCCTATGTACCTTTGGAGGCAGGACCTTTAAATCTGATGACTTCACTCAAGAGTATAGCCTATGCTCTCCTGCAAGTTTACTCTTTCATTCCACAAATATGTATTGAAGACTGACTATGTGGTAGGCATGACACTATGCTTTGTCCTAAGAATGCCAGTCTCATAAAGGCAGCCTGTATGAAAATGGCTCTGAAAGTGCCAGCCATAGATAAATCTAGAGGCATGAACTGCTGTGTCTTGTTCTTTCCTACTGCTGACAAATGTATCTGGCGGAATTAATATTCTCAGGGTTAGAAATACCTGTGTGTAGACTAGTCAAAGAAGATAGATTGCAGAAAGAGAAAGATAGCTTCAAATCCACTGGTGCCACCACCACCATTCCTAGCATCCTCATCCCGCCACCAACACTACCACTAACACCACTATTTCACCACCACCATCATTGCTAACATCAGCTCTAGTCTTGCTATCATCACTAATACAACCTTTTCACCGTAGCACCACCATCGTGCCCGCATCAGCACCCCAATCACCCAGTCAGTGTTAACCCTACTATAAACATCACAATTGCTGTTAATATCATCATGCATCACCAACACCATGACCTATCAGCTCTACCATTACTACTCTAATACCACTGTTCTCA
This sequence comes from Mustela nigripes, assembly GCF_022355385.1. Taxonomy (NCBI): domain Eukaryota; kingdom Metazoa; phylum Chordata; class Mammalia; order Carnivora; family Mustelidae; genus Mustela; species Mustela nigripes. The sequence goes on along the minus strand of NC_081568.1, from coordinate 59,525,406 downwards.
CTGTCACCAATGTCTCTGCCATCACCAGTTTTAGCCCTAGTATAGCCATCACCACCACCAATAACACTATTCACCACCCGCTATCACCATCACCGTTGCTACCACAACACTACCATCACCGTCAGGAGCGTCATCACCACCACCATCAAAAGCATCACCACACCTGTGATTATTATCATCCTCTACATATTAAGACCCACGGTTTACGCATTGCCTTACAGTGTATAAACACTTGTTTTCCCATGATCTCATTTAATCCCCATGACAACCCAATGCGTGGACATAATGACCGCTGTTCTTTCATAGATGCTGAAACCGACATACAGAGAGGGGTCAAACAATTTGCTTCAACCACGCGGCTTATAAAAGGTGAGCCAGGACTGGCCTTCCATTCTATTTCACTCGACATGCCATACCTTTTCTATCAACTCTAAGCTGTTATGAGATTACCTCCAATGCTCTATGCTTTTTCACGAAACAACTGTCTTTGATGGTGTGGATCCTGCAGATATGCTGAGCGGAGACTCAACGTTGTGCCCAGGCTTCTTCGCTACATTAATCCCAATTAGGGAATCCCAAGTCCCCATGCATCTCAGTGAAATGTTAATTCAAGCCACCAAATGCCCCCTAATGTGCCCAGAACGGTGTTGGACTCGTTAAAGAAGCTCAGAAGGGCAGAAGGAGAGGTTCAAGTGTGCTCTTACCGCGAACAGCCAAGGCATGTTTACAGGGAGCGATTATAGAGCAATTCAAGGCAATCAATTGCTAAATCACGCAGGACAAACAGCGAGTGAACTGGAAGGGGGGCTGGGGGGGGGGGAACAGCTGTAGGCTGAAGTGATCCCTAGGAGACTTCTGGCAAGACAGGGGGAGGGGCATTGGAGACAGTCTTGACCCCCACTTATTAGTCCTTTCCTCATCCTTCCTCCCTTTCAGGACCTTTCCCCTCCACCTTCCTGAATGTGGACGCCTGACTCTGGGTCTCTACCTCCAGTCTATTCCCTCTCATTTCTCCTGATGACCTTTCTACCGATTTCCTTCAAGTCACAAAAGTGCAAAGCATCACCTTCCTTTTTATTCCTTCTCATTTCTTGTCGTCTCCCTCAATGACGTTGCTTCTGTTCCTTCTGCCTAGAGCTTTACTAACCTACATTCCTGCACTGGCCCAGCCCTTCCTCTTTAATCAGCCTCAAATGCTATTTCTTCCAGGCCTCCTCCCTGATTCTGCAGCTCTACCCTCAGAAAGAGATGCCCTTTCCTCCTCCAAACCCCCACGGCGTAACACAGTGTGCAACTGGGTGTAAGTCGGTGCTCAGATACAGTCTAACCTGGTGATTAAGTGGGCAGGCGCTGGAGTCAAACCATCTGGGTTCAAATGCTGGCTTGCCTCCTCCCGGGAGGTGAGACTTCGGACATCTCTGCATGACCTCTGTTCTTTAGTTACGTTATCTGTACAGAGTCCAGCAATAATGCTGACTTCCTTGAGATGCTATAAGGCCTAAATAAAACCAAGCTGCTAAAGTTGGAGCTCTATAGATTTGCTTTTAATATTATTGTCATCAGAGTGATGCTCCTTGAGGGCAAAGACAGGATCCTACACCATTCTTCTTGTTGGGCAGCTTATTTCTTAGGGGGCAGAGAGGGGGACAGGGGGATGGAAAACTGACTGAGACCCAGTACGGGCTATACGGTGTGGACCAATGCCCAGAGTGGTTTGTCTGGAAGGTTAGGAAGACCCAGGGATGGTGGCATAGTCGCACAAGGTGAGGGCAGGTGGAGTAGGGGAATAGGCAGTGGGGAGTGCAGGGTGCTCCTGAGAAAGTCAGGACAGGATTTGATACTCAGTCTTTAGTCCCTACCACCCTCCTCATAATGCCCCCGGGGGGTGGAGGCACTGTATCTGCCTCTGGAGTCCGTCAGAGTTGGTGGGAATCCTGGCTCTTCCATCAGCTGCCTGGAGGGGCTTAGCCAAGTCACTTTCTCCTGAGCTACAGCTTCCTTATCTATAAAATCAGGGACTGATTGCTATTTCTCATAGCATGAGATTTCATGTGTTATATGGAGATGACCATGGGTTGTCGTAAGGATTATATCGAAAGCACTTAGCATAGTACTTGGCAAAAAATGCTGCATAAATGTCATTTGTTCTTACTATTCTTTTTTTTTTTTTTTAAGATTTTATGTATTTATTTGACAGACAGGCATCACAAGTAGGCAGAGAGGCAGGCAGAGAGAGGAAGGGAAACAGGCTCCCTGCTGAGCAGAGAGCCCGATTCGGGGCTCGATCCCAGGACCCTGAGACCGTGACCTGAGCTGAAGGCAGAGGCTTTAACCCAGAGCCACCCAGGTGCCCCTGTTTTTACTATTCTTTTTCTCCTTACTATGAGAGCTTTTAAAATAGTATTTGTATTACTATTGTTATATTTGTCAACACCTTGCATAATGCCTGGCACATAGACAATAAGTCCTCAATACGGATTTTTTTTTTCTTTTTCTTCTCTGGTTCCCACTCAGATGCAAAAATACCCAACAGGCCCATTCAAGAGATGCTTAAAGCACCAGCAAAGTGGAAGCATCAAACATTGTGAAAAAAAAAAAAAAAAAGTGTTTTGAAAGTTTATTATCTATTTCTTTTTAAATTAACAAAGTAGTCATCATGGAAAAAAAAAATTCAAATTTCATTTGACTTCCTTAGACTCATTTGACTGTTTCTGTTGTGAGCCATCTGAGTGGTAGTTGGTAAGGTGTGGGGGAGGGGGCATCACAATCACGTTTAGCTGAAGGACCTTGAGGGCTTAGAGTCCTAATCCAGCCCAGGGCTGGCAGTCTGCAAAGGAGAAAGGGAGGGAAGTGAGTCCCCTGCTGCCCTCACTAGGTGAGAAGTGAAGCCTCTGGAAGAGACCCCTGCTGAGTGGGCAGTTAGGCCATCTGGGAGAGTGGCACCTGGGTGAGTGCCAGGGATGGAGAGAAGATGCAGCCTCAGCCCCACATGGAAGCCAGGTGCTGTGCGACCTCCAGAACTCCCTCGGCTGCCAGCAGAGCCCTCCTCTCCTTTGGGGCCCACGGTCTACATGAGTGAAGTGAGGAGGTGACAGGACCAATGGGAGGCTGGTGGCTGTCACGTTTGGCTCCCGAGGGCTCAGAAGCCAGCCGCTGTTGTTCAATCTCTTCTTGGGCATCTAAGGCCTGCTTGTCCTGAGTGAGGCCTCAGGCCGGAGGAAGAGGCATGCGGTGGGGTACCTTGGTATCAGACAAGCTTCAAACCCTTGCTCTTCCATCACTAGACCTAGAACCTCCCTGAACCTTGGTTCTCCAGTTTGCAAAGGGAGACTGACACTAGAACCATCACAGTGCCACTGTACAGGTTCAAGGAGATGGGGTATGAAGAAGGATCTGGGACATACAGGCCCTGAAAAAATTCGAATCGCTCCTCAAGCAATGCTTCCCGATCCCTCCAGTGTCTATCCCAAACAAGTCTACTGATCCTGGATGAGTGCTGCTTAACGTTTAGTGCAGGACGCTTCCTCTGACAGCTGGCAGGATTGCTTGTTGGTTTTCCAACAGGGAGGTGCTACTATGTCCTATGGAAAAGGCATTTAACTTCCACGATTCAAGCTCTTCCTCTGTTTCTTAGACTCCTTCTAACTCCATCATACCTTCTGGCTTCAAATCCCACACCGAGGCTTTGTACAGAAACTGGGCTGCCAGCCTGCTCTACAATTCAGAGCACTACCAAGGAAATCCCTTGCAGAGAGAGGACTTTAGTCCGCACGGCTCTGTCTGCCCTCTGTCCCGGCCCATGTCTGAGCTACAACCCACCAAAGACTCAGAACGCATCCTTGTCATATCGTCACGTGTCACAGAACCTGCAGGTAAAGCTGAAGGAAGGGCTGGCAGAATCAAGATTCAGGATCTCACTTGGCTGGAATAACATTTCAAATTAGTAAATTAAAACTTAATGGGCATATAGAGCCCTGCACTTCTGTTTTATTTAAGAAAGAAAGAAAAGCTCGATTGAAGAAATGTTCGTCTGGGGAGATCAGACTTCATAGTGATTCGTGTGACAACAGGGGGGACTGGGGAGGCCTGGGGTTCAGATCCCAGATCTGACGCTCCGGCTTCGTGATGAGGGGCAAGCCACTCACCTCCTTGGAGCTCCTTTTTGTTATCTCGAATGAGACTTGAACGAGGAGGCTTCAAAGATCCCTTCCAGCTTGACATGTAAACTTAGAAACATACACATAAGCACTTACATATGTACTATAATCTGGGCCCTAGGTCAGCGGGCGCAGAAGCCACCTGGAGACTGTAGTAAAACGTAGGTTCTGTTCCAGCAGGGACCAGACACTGCATTTCTAACAAGCTCTCACATGGCAGCGAGAGATGAGACTGCCTCATCGTCCTAACAACCTTGGAGGAAATGACTCTCAACATCCCAGTTTTCTAGATGTAGAAATGAAGGTTCACAGAGGTAGAGGGGCCTGCTTGAGGTCACAGAGCTGACAAGCTGCAGAGCCAAGGTTAGAAGCCAGGTCTAGGAGTATATGCCCCAAACCGCCACGTCACCTGCCAATGTGTCCTAAAGCTATAGGCCAACCCACGGCCAAGGGCAGAAAGGAGGCAGCGAGGGAACAGAAAGTGGATGCACCAGCGAGGCCTCGTGTTGGTTTCCTTTGCCAGGATGACCGTGCTCCCACTGACGGACCCCTCCCTGCCTCTCCCCGCCACGTGCAGACACACTCACTGATTCTGCTTCCTGATTAAGAAGGTCTGGAATCCTAACATACTTGGAGATTTAAGTGCTCCATCCTTCACTGACAGGCAATGATGGCTGCAACAAAGGGAAAAGAATTTAGTTCACATAAATGATTAGAGCGGGGGAGCGATGTTTAATCCTATTAATGAATTTGCTAATTGGCCTTCTGCCCCCAATCATTTCATATTTAGGCTTTTGCAGTGTCAGATTAAATGGAAACAGATCCAGGGGTGGTTTGAGATGAGGCTAAAAGCATTTTGCTCAGGGCCTGCAGATGGCTCGGTTGTTCTGTATGGCTAATGAGGTCTATCCCGGAATGCCTTCTCCCCAACGTCCACTTTCCCCATTTGGGCTGTTCTGCCTTGTGGCGAGGGCAGGAGGGGAGGGGGATGGGTGTAATGCCCAAGAGCTCAGGTCCCGGGGTCAGCCAGAAATGGGCGCTGCTATCCACGAACTGTGTGCTCTGGGCAAGGAGATTCCTTTCTTAGAACCTCAGTTCCTCATTTGCAAAATGGGAACTGTAATAGGGGCTGTCCTCCAGGGCTGGGAAGAGGTTATGAAAATAATGTAGGAAAAGGCCCGAGGAAGGTGCCTGGCCGAGAGCAGCAGTTACCATCAATTATAATTCACCCTGACAGTTGATCCCCATTTTTCTAGCTCACCATTAGGAATCTCCTTCATCATCTAAAGTTTCCACCTTCCTGTTGGAGTTACCAGAGAAACTGGGACTCCAGTGGCCAGTGCTGTGCTGGCTCTGGGTCCCAGAGGGATGGAATCGGAGGTTGCAGTTTGGAGGGACAGAGCTCGCCAAGGACTGCCCAGTCACGGTGCCGAGGAAGCAACAGAGGAGGAAGGGACCTGCTCTGAGATGGGACGAAGGCAGCAGCAAAGCCTGTACTATACCAAGTTGCTAAAATCATCACACCTGTGCTCACTCCCTCCTTGACCCCATACACATAACCTTGTAAGGGAGACACAGTCATTGGCCCCATTTTACAGAGGAGGAAATGGAGGCCTAGGGAGGTTCAGCTAGAGTCAGAGTGCCAGAGTTTAAACCAAGATCTTACTTTCATGCAGTGGCCCTAACCATTTTTGCAATCCTGTCCTTAGTCCCCTGATTTGAGTGGAGTGTGGTTCCCATCTCCCCCGCTGCCCCAATGAGGATTCCTGCCTGGCCTGAAATCACAAGACTTAATCCTAAGTTCTGCTCCCCGGGCTAGGATACAGGAAGCCAGTGATATCCCAGTCGATGACGGCAACTCCCTGAAGGTGACCCATTTAAAATACTCCCTGGAGGGAGGGGACGCATTTAAGATAAGTCAACTTTGTTTGAAGGTCCCAAGACTCCCAGTGAGTCAGTCTCTCTTTCTCTCTCTCTCCTCTTTTCTCTCTCTCCTAAACACTGCTCATTCTCTGCCTGATGAATGGGAACATCACCTCCAGGGCCATTATGCAGAACTTTGCAGCACTTCTCCCCATAAGCAGACCTGGATTTCTGATCTGTGCCGCCGCATTCCTGCCCTGGTTGGAGCCATCAGGAACACACACCCTGATCCATCCATCCTTACCTCTACCCAGCCAACATCCATCAGCTCTGGACCCAATATCAGGCCTGACAGAAACCCTGGCATAAGACTCATTCCCTTAGAGCTAGTCGGAGAGATAAATGTATAAATCCATAATCACACAATGTTCACAATTACAGCAAGAGGAAGCCGCAACGGCTGCAGATGTAGCAGGGGATGGAGAGATGTACTCTGCCTGCAGGAGCCTGGGAGAGAAGGACACTGAATGAGGTCTTGAAGGATGTGTAGGAGTTCGCCAGGAGAATGGGGAGGTGGCGGTGGAGGGTGATCGGAAGCCAGAGTGAACCCTGGGCAGAGGTAACATCAGGGAAGGGATGATGAAGGGTACTTAAGAGATTGCTTAGTGAACAGATACATGCGTAGACAAACGTACAGGTTTATGATCTCACCCTGATAAGGTAAACGTGAACCTGAAATACAAAAGAGGCCATTCCGGATTAGTCATTGCTTTAGTTTTCTTTTCTTTCTTTCTTTTTTTTTTTTTTAGCGAATCAACAAAAGAGTGAAAGTAGAGATACTTTCCCATCTTCTCACCTTCCCCCAGAACACTACACACCTACTGATATCCAAAAACTACCAGGACTCTTCTTGACTGAATTCATAATTTTTAGCTTTCTAAGAAGTGCTTGCTCTAAGTTTATGGTTAATTATCTGTACCAGAGCTTCCTGCACCCTTGACTCCTTCCGAGTTTCATGGCGGACAGCTTAGATCCAGCACTGGGATAGGATGACAATCAACACTCTTCATGCAAAAGCAGTCTTTCATTATAGCCCTCCTAGTACTTCATCGCTCGTTCATTAATGATGGGTCCATTCATTCCTTCATGACTTCCTATCTTCAGTCATTCCTTCCTGCATTCATTCGATACCTCATTTGCTTCTTTTCATTCATTCATTTATTTACTCCCCCATTCATTCAATCAACCATTCTTCCACTCGCTTGTTGGCACACACACTCAACTGTTCCTTTGCACGTTTGCGAAGCATTTATAGAGCAAAGCCCGTCTAGGTATCCAGTGAGGTCCAAGACTGGGTCCCTTGCCAGGTAGTGGGCTGAAAGCCTTCTCATTTTGGACCGTAGTCCCTCACTTCTACCTTTCAATCTTCCCACCTCCCTCTTTCTGTTCATCTTGATCCCCACTGACTTTCTTCTGGAACGGAGGGCCCAAGAACTGTGCCTGGCACTGGGTGTGGGCTCCTCATCCTTCTGTACCTACCAGGAGCTGGGGAACACTGTTCTCAGCATCTCCCTGCTAAATGGTAAACAGATTCAGTACATTCCGTGGACAAAGCCAATTCACAGCCAGCAGACCAAATAAGAGAATTCATTCCAGACAGTGGGCTGGTAACTGAAATTCCAGCGGGAAGCTAACTTTTCCTGCAGGGTCTACAATTCTAGAAAATAACAGAGAGCGGCCAGCCATTCCATTATTTATAATTTCCTCCAGAAAAGATGTTTTTGAGTACCTACTATGTGCAAGAAACCAAGCTGGGGACTATGAGGAATGATCCAGATAAGCTCCCTGCAAGAAGCTGACACCTTGGAGGGGTGTGGGGGGTGGTGAGGAAGGGGTTAACACCGCCATCCTGTGCCCAATTCAATGCATAACTTGAGAGTCCTGAGAACGCACACCTCAAAAAACTGGGGAATGTAGATGGGAGAAATCACTGCTTCCTGGCGTCTGGGGAAGTCTTCTTGACTGACTGTGGGAATAGCTGAGTGAGGTCTTGGGATATGGGTGGGATTGTAATCGTTGGACTAGGGGGTGGGGAGAGGGGTAACAGAGTGAAAGGATGGACAAAGAGGTAGAAGCGGGTGACGCCGCCCAGCACAAACACCTCTGTAAGTTAGCATGCCTCTCTTAGACATCAGGAAACTGACATTTCCAAGGTGAAATGATTTGCCAAAGGTCCTTTGAGACAAAGGGCTGTGTGACAGCAAGGGTACTGCTTCTCTCTGCCTCACTGCCTCTCCTTGGTCTTCCAGATCTTCTGGGTTGAATACACTGCCTGATTAACACATTACAAACACAGCTTCCTCAGGAGCTCTCTGGTTCCATAAATTCTCCAAGGTACTCACTGATCTAGGAATCAGGGACCCAGTCCCACATTTGTTTCTAACTTGCCATATGGTCTTAGAAAAATCGTCAAGTACCTGTGGGATTTAGTCTGCTCGTCTATTCAATGAGTACTCTGGAGATCCCAAGCTCAGACCTTCCTGAAGGTTCTGAATGCTTTCTCTTGGTCACAGAGGACTGCCCACTGTTTGCTTATAGGCAAAAATCTCTCCTGCAATGGTCTTATCATTCAGGGATGTTCTCCCTAAAGTCTCTTGCCGGCCCCCCGCCCAGGACCAGCAGCTGCACCCACATCATCCTTCTCTGGCCACCCCCGACCCCAACCCTTCACACTTATTCTTTAAAGCCCAGAGCAGGTATGAAAAGCACATACAAAACTCTGGGAGCTAGAAGTTCTACCGGGGACTGGGAGGCGGAAGCTGAATCCCCCAAAGTAGGGCTTTTCTCCTTCCTCATGAAAGACAAACAAAGATCCCAAACAGAGAAAGAAAATGAATTTGAATGCTTTCATCCAGTGACACAGCTCTTAAACTAATTTAGATTTCAGCTGCCTTCAGGAAGCTCTCCCTGGACGCCCAGCTTGGGCTAGGCGCATCTCTCTTTCTCTTGGCACTAATCACATGGAGTTTTTGGTCCTACTTTAAAAAACATGTATGTGCCACCAAATCATAGTTTGGAAACATGCAGGGCATTTTTCAGCAGGAAATTTTCCAGCCATAGAGCAGAGGTCAGTGGGGGCTGCAGGGACAGGGCCAGCATCTGCACATCTAGGGTTTTGGGGTCCTAGTTACCTGAGTTACCTGGACGGCACTGGAAGGGAGCTCCAGAGATAAGCCGTTAGGACTCCCAGAGACACTGCCTACTTCCACAATGGTCTCATTCTAGACGTTTGGAAGCCACAAACAGTAAAGCTATAAATTGAACAGTAGCTAAAATGTGCTGACCACTTCATACACAGCAGAGCTGGTGCTGATCATTTGATTTGCATTATCCCTGACATCCACACAGCCCAGCAGTGGTTTTTAAGGAAGTAACTGCAACTGTCCCTGCTTTACCATTGAGTAAGACAAAGCTCAACAGTGGTGGAACCTGGCTTTGAACCCAGCAGGGAGATCACTTCCTGAACTGAAAATCTCCATCACCCTCTTCTGACGGCTTCTAATTAGATCTGAGCCTGATGTCTCAGAGATCATAGCAGCAGTTCCAGTAAGAGCATCAGCAAGGAAAAGCTTCAAATTTGAGAACAGGATGGGACCGGAGAGAAAGAAGGCTCAGGGACCTGGTGAGGAAGTGACCCCTGACCACTGGCCTCCCCAACCCATTTCTAAGTCACCTCCCTCTGCAGGAAAGGTCTTCTGCTGATCAGCATTCCACAGAGGAAGATGGTGAGAGAAGACTGATCGGAGCAAATGCTGGGAGAAATGTACACGGCTAGAGCCCTGGGCAATTCAGCCAACATGGCGGAACTCTCCGCAAGAGGGACTGGCCACTCAGGGATGGGACAGCTTGTCATGGCCGCCTGCCCAGTAGCCTTGTTCTGCTGTGAGCTTCAAACAAGCATTGTTGAGAGAGTTAAGTAAGAAAGTGCCCAAAAAGCACTTATCAGGCACACAGCAAGGGAGGGCTCACTGAATGCTGTCATCCCCTCTTCTCTTTCTTAGGGTCCTCAGAGACAGCAAAGAGCTCTGGCTTCTGGGAATACTGTGGGAATTCACTGGCGTGACCTGGAATTTTTTGTAGGAGAAGGGACGTCTGAGCTCTTAATCTTTGCACGATCCTGTGCTAGAAGCTCCATATCCATCCTTTGTATTTCCGTGCACTTACAACCATCTCCCTTGGGTCCCTGGTGGCTCAGCCCGCACTGTATATGAAACAGGATCCTCCCTCCTTCTACTCCCCTCACAACCAGTGTCCTGCCTGGACGTAGTATTCTCACCCACTTTATGGATGAGAAAACAGGCTGAGAGAGATGAGGCTGGCCTGAGATCTCAGAGGGAGGGAGTGATGAATCTGGGTTGCATGCCCAGACCCCAGCAGACTCCAGAGCTCAAGATCTTTCTGTGAAACCTAGCGGCCTCCCAGAAGAGCCACAGGCATTGAAAATATTTTAAAGCAAGTCCCCGGGTTTCTTGTTTCACAGTCCCCTGGCCTCTGGGACCTCACAGTGGTCAGATAAATGATGCAGGTCTGGTGCTGAATTCTGCTCCCACACAAGGAGCATCTGAGGGTTTGTGAGAAGCAGGGCTCCGAATGTCAAGAATCTGGGTCTAGGCTTGCAGACCCTGCCTGCCCAAGACTGGTAAAAGGGCACGCTGAGCCTTCCCTGCACAGAAGGATGCATGACTCGTGCAGCGCTATACCCATGTTCTAGTATGTAAACACCAGTCCAGCTTTATCACCTAAGATCTGCACCCGGAGATCTCATCCTGCACTGCTCAGCCAGCCTGATGTCTCTGGGAGCTGGGCCAGATGCCTGGACCCTTTGAGGACAGGTTACTCATGGGGAACTCTCAGATGCAAATTTGCCTAATGAGTCAGAAGAGACCAAGCAAGTCCTAAGAGCAGATTTACCGAGCACCTTGGGGTCCACCCTTGCCTTAATACGGTTCTAATCACTACCCAGCATGAAGGTTGGGGAACTACAGCCCCTACCTATAACCAGAACCTCAGCTCCAATGGCAGAACTTGAAGGTTTAAGTGTCAGGTTACTTAAAATCCTTCAACCGCTCACCAGAAGATTTGAGCATTAAACGAAGGAAAACAAAACCCATCCTTTTCTTTCTTCCTAACTGCATCCTGTCCTTCCGTTCCAACAACCAACTTTCTCACATAGTCCCTTATGGTGCAACATATGTTTGGCCCAACTTCACAAGGACTCATTGGACAACTGTCCCACTGGTGAGACTGGGGAGGTCTGAGCTGGGGAACGGCAGCTATGGAGCAGGGGGTATCACACTTTCTAATCTTTGACAGAAGCTCACTGCTCCATCACACCTTGACAGTGCTCTCAGCACCCCAGCGGTTCCCAGAGCATGACAGCACCCTTGTGTGATGCCCTCGCTCCTAATGACACCCCCAGCCACCAGGACATGCACCGGGACGTGAGCCCGGGGAGTTGTACCCCCTGGCAGCAACTGATTCCTTTTGGCTTGCAGAGGTTTATTGGGGTGGACAGACAGAGCAGCCTCTCCCTGATGATGGACTCCTAGGTCTGCGCCAGCACGGCCACCCGGAGGAGTGTGTGAATGTGCGAGCACTCTCGCTGGGTGCCCACAGTTGCACAATCGCCAGCCGTCATGGGAACGGAAAGAGCTTCCCAACATTTCCACTCAGACAATCCAGTCACCCCCACCTGTGAGTCGGACTCTTCCTTCTGCTCCTAGAGATTTCCAGGAGGAGAGTCCTGGCACCTGGAGCCCCAGAGGGGTCTCCCCCACCCCTGGGGCCAGCGCCCACCCTGGGTCTCAGCAGCGTGTTCTTGATATTCACACCGAACCTCCTGCCAGGTTTCTTACTCCTTTGGATATAAGAACCTGCCCTTGCTCCTCGTGGAGAGGAGAGTCCAGGCCGAGGCAGGCGGGTGGCACACCCCAGCTCAGCACCAAGCACCCCCAAACCCAGCCAGGGGAACAAAAGGAAGAAGGAGGTGGCTTACCTTTAGAAGGTCGCCTTTGTTTGGTTTGCAGAGACGAGAAGGTGCCCATGACGGCCCCCATGGCAGTGAAGACTTGTGTGCGACTTGGGACCCCTCGCCCTGCCCCTCCCCTCCCCTGGAAAGAAATCAGTGTGGCTCCTCTACTCCGAATTGGAGGAGGAAAGAAAAAAAACAAAAAAACACAACAAAACACCCGGCAGCTCGCCTGCAGCTTGGTATTCAGCGAGCGTGGGGCTGGGGCGCTGGGAGCCTTTTCTTTCCTTCTTCAGCCCGCACATGCACTGACTCACAGGGCCAGCCGCTCCCGCCGAGCCTTCGGAACCGGGCCGGGCCGCTTTGCGCGCCAGGGGCCGAGGACGCTACCCCACAGCCCGCTCGGTGCCGGACACGGGCCGAGGCTCCCGAGCCAGCGGCGCGTGCGGTGCGGGAGCCGCGCTCAGCCCGCCCCTGCTGCCGCACGCTCCGCTCCCCTCCCGGCGCTCGGGTGGCTCTCGGGGGCCGGGTACCAATCATGAATGAACAGAGCCAGGGACGGGCGCGGAGCGGAGCCGCGCGCCCGCCTGCCGGCCTGCCCGCCTGCTTGCCCGCGCTCGGGGAGAATCCGAGGCGCGCCGGGCGGCCGGCGGGTAACCCCGGCGGGGCGGGGCGGGGGGCCGGGCCCCCGAGGGGCGCCTGTAGCCGCACCGCTGCCCACCGCCCTGCGCGCCTGCACCTGCCTGGCTGTGCGCGCTCCAGGGCTGCGCCCCTGGGCGCACAGACCTGGGTAGGCACCTGGCTGATGGGTGGGGTTCAGGGGGCAGCCGCAGATTGCTGTGTGTGTCCCTGTGTGTGGTGCGCTATTTCATTGACTTCAAGGGAAATCTTAATCACCTCCTGAATTCATGGGGTGGGGAAAAGAAAACTCTAGTCCACCCACGGAGAGATGAAAAACATACATCTACCTGGGTTGTCATGAGAGGAAGGGTCCCTCCTGCCCCTCCAACGCCAGGGCCACCTTCTCATGACTGAGAATTGGGGAGGGTAAAGGAGCCCCTTTGGACCCTTGTTTTCTCTTTGTTGTTTCTCCCTTGGCTTTCTCCCTCCTTCATCCTTCTACCTTCCCCCAGCCCCCCCAGTAATTTCCTAGCCATCAGCTAAGGGGCAGGCTGTGCGTTAGTGCTGAGGGGGTAATGGCTGAATTTAAGAAACAGTCTCCCTGCTCTGAGTCTTCACTGCAGCTCACAGAGAACCCCAACCCCTATTTCAGTATCTCATGCAAAAGGGCAAAGTTAAGGTTCACCCCCCATGGGTTCCCCTCAGCTCCCCGTGGTGCTGAAATGCCAGGTCTGCTCCCTGAAAGCCTGAGAGGAGCTACCCTTCTTCCAGGTAGGAGCTGCCTGAGTTCCCATTATGCACTATGCCTGCAGATCCCAGGACCCCCAACACAGAGCCCCAGAAACACACACATACACATAGTCACACAGAAAATATGGGCACAGTTCCACAAGTCCACACAGACATTGCTATTATACACACAGACACACCCAGCCCATAATACGTTCACAGGGGCATCCACGGGCCCCCACATAAGGTGCACGAACACAGAGGCATGAAGCCACACACACAGCGCAAAATGGCATTACGGTTACCAACATTCATGCAAGCGCCAGACTATACAGGCACGTAGGCGTACCCCAAGGATACAAGTGCCCTCAGGAGCTGTTTCCCTTCTTTCTAGTCCATTAGCTGCCCTTTCAGGAACAAAGCTGGCCTGAGACTTGGCCAGGGACCCTGAGTAGTTTTCTTCACCTATTCAGCATTGAACGCACTTTCAAATCCAAACATATGCCCTATTTTGTGCAATGGGGAAGTTGTGCTCAATAACATCTGTCCCTTTCATTTGCATTGCCCTTTGCTATGCATAGCCCACATCCCCCCAACCCTGAGAGTTAGACAGGTCATCTAATCATTACTGGAAAGAGAAACTGAGGCTTACTGAAGGTAAGGAATTTGCCTGAAGTGACTTAGCCAGAATGTGGGATTAATCCAGGGCTGTTTCACAACCTCCTGTTGCCAGGTGAGGACACTGGAGACCCCTGGGCTGGGGAGATCTCCTCTGGGCCCCACCAGATCCAAAGCTTCAGTTCTCATAACTGCCAGTCCATGAGGCCTAGAAGCCTGGTTGGTGGAACAGGACTAGTAGAGTCTGGTCTGCGGCCTCCCTCCTGCTCTCCTTGAGGGAGAAGAAGGGTGGGGGTGGGGTGGAAGCAAGGGATCAGGAGAGGACCCATCAGAGTGACCAGGACTCAAGGAACAGAGAAGGGATCTTCACTGGGGAGAGGATGGTGCGGCCCTCTGGGATCACTGGACTCTGGGGCATCTGCTCCTCCCCATGCTACCTGGAGACCAGGACCAACACTTGAGTGTCTACAGAAGGCTAGGAGGCCATTCTTGCATTTCTGCTTCTTCCCCATGACCACATGAAGAAGCAGAGTAGCAGAATTGTTCCACTTTACAGGTCAGAGAGAGCAAAGTACCCTGGAGGAGTTTATGACCGGCTGCTTCCGAGCAGTGGGAAGAAAGTGAGGTCACCAAGATGCAGTCCAAACTGCCGAGTTCAGCTACGAAGCCCTTTTGGGGACTGACTTCATCGACTCATCTCTGTGCTCTCCGGTGCTCCCCGTGGGGTCCCAGCCACACAGACCCTCCCTAGTGCCCTCTATGGCTGTGCTTCAGGGCCTTTGCATGTGTTGTCCCCTCTGCCTCGAACATCCCTCGCCTCTTTCTCCATCTGGTGACCTGCTGCCCATCCTTTGAGTATCTGATTCAAGTGTCGTGTTCTCCAGCAGTCCCTTCCTAGCCCTGAACTGGTGCCTGCCTCAGGGGTTCCTGCAGCACTTGGAGCTTTTGCCCTTCAGAAAAGTCAGCTCCTTGGATCCCGTTGTCCCTTTCCTATAGGTCTCTCCCTCCACACAGAGGGTTCCCTAAGAGCAGGAACCACTACTAATTTGGCTCTACGTTGTCTACTTAACCCCTTCTTTCTGGCAGGGGGTGCAGTCAATCTGACTGAATGAATGGGCTAATTTTCTATGCTCAGAGACCCAATTATTAAGTAAAATCTGGTGATGACCAGATCCTCTTAGCTCTTCAAAGGAAGAAGCACTCTTCCAGGTAAAGATTCACTTATTCAACCAATCTTTATTCATTCTTATGTCAGCCAAGGACTAGATATTTACATGCACAGCCGCTCCCTTATTCCTGAAGATGCCCTGGGTGGTAGGCATTATCTATAGGTAAATGGACACACATACATGCAGACACACACACACACACACAATGATACAGCACACATTGCCTATAAGAAGCTCACAAACAGAGTATCTCAGAAGGGATGCATATCAAAGGAGAGAAAACAGCAGACCCCCTCCCGCCTCTGGGAGACTTGCCACAGAGAGCAGAGAACCATGGGGGCAGCTTGTCCTGCTGTCCCCAGCATGTTCTCACTAAGGCCATCTTGCCAGCTCTGTCTAAGTGGGGCTTCTCTGGTGGTGGCTCCTTCTACTCCTGAAGGTAAGCTAGCTCCTGCCCCACGTCCAGCTCTGACCCCTGCCTCATCCACCCTCTTACGGACTGAAAGTTTGTGTCTCCTCAAAATTCATACATTGAAGCCCTGCCCCCGAGAGAGTCTGCGTTTGGAGATGGGACCTCTGAAAAAGGAATTAAGGCTTAACGAATTCATAAGGCTGGGGTCTTGATCCCATGGGATGAAGTACCCATAGTGGCTCAGAGCAGACAACAGAGAGTTCCCCCAAGCCCTGAACGCATGCCTAAGGAAAGGTCTTGTGAGCACACAGGGAGCAGAAGGCAGCCATCTGTAAGCCAAGGGGAGAGCTCTCGCCAGACACCCACCCTGCTGGCACCTGGATCTTGGACTTCCAGGCTCCAGAACTGTGAAAAAATACATTTCTGTTGTTTAAGCCACCCAGTCTGTGGCATTGTGTAAGAGCAGCCGGGGCTGAGTAATACACACCCACGGCCCCGTCCGTGCCCTCAGGAAGCTCTGCAGGGAAGGCCCTCCCATCGCTCTGACATAAGCACGCATGGAGAACTCCTTAAGGCACGCCTGGAAGGCTGTGGGGGGAGGAAGGAGTAAAATGGTCAGAGCCCGCAGGGGGTCCCGATCAAGCATGCCCGCATGCCCGGGCTTGTCTGTGTAACACACAAATCGCGTTTGTCCCCTACCCTCCTCTCTCACGCACTCGCTCAGTCATGTTTCTTTTCATCCTTGCAGGCGGGGGCAGGTCCCTGAGTGCCCACCGCACACGGGGGCAGCAGTGTCCGAGGAGGAGCCTGGACCTGGGGGTACTACTAGGCCTGGGTGCCCAGGATGCTTTTGCTGCTTTTTCGCTATGTGACTTGGAGCCTGATGCGTACTTTCTCTGAACGCTACTTTCACTTTCCGTGGTCCACAGTAGTACCTACCCTGTCACGCTGCTGTGAAGACTGGAGGTGACATCAGGCCCTTAGTAGGTGCCTGGCACACAGCGTGGCCAGTCACGGACCCTGGACTGATGCTCTCACTGTTGCTGTGGCCAGGTACCGTGCTGGGTTAGAGGGGTGTAGAAATGAGTCAGCCACAGCCCTTCCCCTTGGCTTCCATCTTGGCTCTTCATCTGTTTCATAGGAAATCTATTCTCAGGGTCCCCATCTGGTATTAAAAGACTCAGATTAGTTAAGGAAGGGAATGTGGTTGGCACCTGATTATGTGCAATTCAGCACTATGCTGGCTGCTGTCTTGTACATTTCCCAAATGTTCTGCATGCATAAGTCTGGCCGCCTCAAATAGATCCTGAGTTTTTAGAAAGCAAAGCAGGCACCCCTCTCCCTGCCCCCACCAGCACTGGCGTAGCCTGACCCAGGACATCTGAAGGGTTCTGCAAATCCTCACGCTGAGATCATCAGGGCAGGGGCAAGGGCACCATCCTTTAGCCTTGGGATCCAGTCACGCTTCTCTTACTAAATGTACATCTGGGCCCAGGCTGCTTCTCTCTGAAACATGAACAGGGTCCTTTTAGGGTTGGTGGAAAGATCAGGTCAGATAAAGCAACAAGAAAATACTTAGTTTCTTGGCAAAGCACTCTGCAAATGTCTTTTATTATATTTTTGCTCTGGGGCTTTTCTCGTTATTCATTCATTCAACAAATATTTATTAAGCACCATCTACTTGCCAGGCGCCATTCTAAACAGAGGGACCAATAATGAACAAAGAGGCAGGCGTCCCTGTCCTCATGGATCTGGGGGGCTAGGACTGAAGGCAATCAGATCCTCTTACCATTACAAACTGTGATTGGGCTGGGAGGAAAGAGGGAGCGGATGAGTTTGGGATGAGGTGCGGTGGGGGTGCTCAGAGAAGCCAGGTAGGATAAACCTTTTGCAAACTACAAGCGAATGTCACAACTACGCATAGATCCTCAGAAGGCAGGAGGTTAGATACAGCTTTCAAGTCAGAGAGCTCAGGTTGCAAATGCTGGGTTTGTTTTGTGACCTCAGGCATGTTATTTGACCCCTGAGAGCCCCAGTTTCTGCAATCTGGAAGCGGAATAATTTCACCCGCCTCAGGTGCTGGGTGGGGCTGAAAGTGATCACAATTACTAGGTGCCTGGCATAGGGTCTCCTGCCTAGAATGCTCTGAACACGCTAACTCCATTTTTTGCTTCCCCTTCCAGTCTTCTTTGAAAGCACGTTCTTCCTCACCTTCCCAGGAGGAAGAAAAGATCTTGGAATAGGGCTTGGGCTTGGGAAGTGCCTCTCTGGGGCCACATCCATATGCATGAAACATGGCCTCATCTGTCAAGACTGATCGTGACCCTTCAGGGACAGGGCTGATGCCAGGGAAGCCAGGTCACAGCCTCTGCCTTTGATGTCCTGATGGCTCAGGGCCCCAAGGGCTCCCCCTTCATGCTCTAGTGCTGGAACAGTCTCCACCAGGGGCTGAAATGAGTTCAGACAGAGTGCAGCCACCCACGCAGCCCAGACACTTGCAGCAAAGCCCTTCCAAGTTACCCAGAAAACCTGCCCCAGCGAGGGGGGAGGACATTCCAAAGCATCTTGGCTTGCATTATCTGAAGCAACATTCATAATGTGTCCTGGAGACTAGAGAAGTCATGGGTGCCAACCCTAGGCCAGGTGCAAGGTAAGTACTTTGTGAAATTGATCAGATGGCTCCGGGGGTGGATGGAAGGCTGGGTAGAAGGAGGAAGGGTGGAGAGGGAGGTGGATTCAAATGTGTTCAAATAGACATGTAAGTATCCAGTGAAACCTGTGAACCTTCTCCCCCAAAACTGCCAAGCATGAGTGCACACACACTCATACCTTGCATAAAATTTTATGGCAGCCACGACTCCCGCATGAAGCCCACCCATGGACAGAGTTAAAAAAAACTCTGCACTACAGGGGAAAGCTTATAATTAGGGATTTGGTACGGTCAGCTCTTAGCTGTGCCACTTTAACTTCTTTGAGCCTCAGTTTCAACATCTGTAAAATGGGTGTAAATAGCTGTGTCTATTTCTTGGGGCTGTTGTAAGGATTAAATGAGAAGAAGCCTTCCAGTGCTCCAAGTGTAATGCCTGGCAATGCTCACTGACAGGTGCCAGTCATCGTTGACATCCTCATTAAACTTCACTCACTCGCTCACTCACTCACTCACTCATTCCGTCACTAGTTAATGAGTGCCTCTGGTTCCATCACACCCTGAGAAGGTCACTGGGGTTCAGAAGTTTGCGCTCACTTGCTTGGGGGAAACTCACAGTCTAAGGGGGGCAATGGACAGACCATAACATCCCAGATCCCACCAAGAAAGACGGGGAATGACTTCACTAGCTCTGCTGCTGAGAAAAACAACCCCTGACTCTGGCCAGCCTGGCCAGCTCCACCCAAAGTCCCGGGAAAAGCAAATGTTTGGATTCAACAAGGTCAAGGGCCTAGGTCAGCCTAGGAGGACAAAGGTCAGTGTGGAAGTGGGGTGGAGAAATCAAGAGTGGAGCTGGGTAGAAAGGGACGGAGTTGCAGAGGTGAGCGGGGCAGAGCAAGGCTGAGATGGGGGTAGCCCTGGACAACTGTCGCGGTGGTGTGACACTGAAATGGCTGGGGTAATGAGGACAGAATTTCTAAAGTGCGTGCAGAATATGGATCATAAGCTGCTTGGGGAACTATGCAGGCATTTGTCATGTTCACTCCCCTCCTTTGTTCTCCTTAGACTATATAATAATTACCTTAACAACGCCAGCCACTGCCTATGGGGCTTTTATGATGTGCCAGTTTGTTTCTGGTCCCATTAATCATTTCAGTAAGGTAGTATCGTCATTATCCCCTGTTTTATATATGATGCTACCAGAGCACAGAGAGGTTAAGTGACCTGCCCGAAGTCACACAGCAAGGAAGTGGGGGAGATGGCTTTGAACTTAGATAGTCTGACTTCAGATCCCACATTCCCTTTGACTCCAAGCCCTCCTGCTGCTGTTGTGACTTATTTCTTCCAACACTATTTCTCTGGGAGGTAGCAATTCACAGGCGACTCACAGGTATGGTGTAGCTTCTTAAAGCCAAGAGACAGAGGCCGAGGGGAGGTCTGCTGTGTCCTGGCCCTCTGGCTGGTAGTTGCTGCTCCTATCCATACCCTTGCTGCCGGGGGCTGCAGCCACCCCATCTGCCTATGGGAATGCAGAATGCACACAGGGTCTGTTTTCCTTCTGTGGCTTCTCTGAACCGAAGACCCCAGGGGAAGTGAGCAGGGGTGGAGGGAAGGAGCAGCAACCGTGCTGTGTGATGATTAGTAATAATGCCAGCGATGAGCACCCCTGGCCCTCCATGGCCCGCTGAACCTGTCAGCGCTGGCTCCCAGCTTCCCAGCTAGGCGGCTGCTGCTGCAATTCGAGCCTGAAGAGGGCGGTGGGGGAGGGGAGCCCAGAGCAGGGAGGGAGGAAGGAAGGAAACAAGAAGAAAGTCACGGTCGCCTTCATGCTGAGGGCTGACCCTGGGACAGAGCTGCAGAAATGAGGCCACATAAAGCTACAAGACAGCAATGGATACTTTCTCCGTTATTTCCGGTGACCCCATACCCTGTCCCACGTTGGAGACCTGTGGCACGCACTGTGTGGGGCAATATGACATGGAAACAACGGGGCCCCCGTCTTGGATGGTGACTTCCAAAGGCTCTGGTCTGAAAAGAGGCCTAGAAGAATGTGAGCTCAGAGATCGGATTTGTCCTTGCCCCACCTCAGGCAAAGCACCGGTCAGCACGGAAGCCCCAGACGTTGATGGAATCTTGGTGCCAGGGCAACCCTGCCCCTTTCCCAGGCAGAGTCTGGGCAAATGGACATGACCCTGAGTCCCCCTCCCAGCCCTGCCCATTGTCTGCACAGCACAAACAGTGCACACACTCCACTAGCCTGTGTGTCTTTGATAGAAGGGGGATCCTGACTTACTTCTCCTCGTGGAGTTAGGCAAGGAGGGGAATCTTCCCCTGTGCTCAAGAGAGGAGTGGCCCACCATGCCCCAAAGAGCAGGCAAACGTGAGTTTTAGGCTGGGGCCCCCACTGTGAGCTGGGTGGCGGAGTGAGCCCAGGATGCTCAGGACCAGGCACATCTTGGAGGCTGCCTGCCTGGAGGGGTGATAGGCTGCACATTGGGGTCCAGCCCACCCTACATCTCAATGCTTCACAAGCCCCCAGAAGAATATTCAGGCCATGCCGAGGAGATGGGGGTATTCTGAGTGGATCGAGATTTCATTTCTCTCCCAAGAAGAGCAGGAATTTGGAATAGAAGTTAAGTTCAGCAGTTGATGGAAGGAGGCAAGTAGCATCTTCGGCACACTAGAGGCCTGAACTCCGTAGCTATCCACAAAACCGCCCACATCCTACCTCTGTCTCTGCCCGCTCCTCTGTTCTATGTGTCAGCAAACTGAGAGTCAGAGCATGAGGGGATCTGCCCAAGGTCACAAAATGACACAGCTGGAGAATCAAGGATTGAAACCCCTTCTGTCTGTCTTCAAAGCCCGTGCTGTCACCCACCCAGGAAAGAGAAGGAAGTGGGGAGGGGGGAGCAGGCCGGGCCCTTCCTGAGAGGCCAGCATTCCCTCTCATTTGCACTCTGTATGGAGGCGCCCTTCCTGGGAGGCCACAGGGCATCACGTTGACCACAGGGGCACTTCAAGATGACTTCTGTGTCTGTTGCCCCTTCTTGCCCTGGGTGAGCCCTAGTCGGAGGAGGCTGGGCACTCTAGCAGGTGCTGGGGGAGCTCATTGATAGTCCGGGGCTCTCCTTCTCCGGGCCGGCATTTGCATGCTGCATTAGTATTCGTGCCCACAGCTCAGGGCTGTTCTGGACGGAGGATGCTATGCAGATGAGCATCGAGTCTGGTGTGTGATGGGGATCCATGCGTTTTGCTAGGAATCAAGGCTGCCGAGTACAAGGAGGCTGAGGGAGGCTGTGGATGAAACGGGGCTCCTTGCCTGCCACCCACACTGCCAATCCCTGGAATCTGCCATCTCTGATGTAGGAGCTCCCAGCCAGTTCCTCCAACGATTCGCCAATACCACTGAGCCCCTGCCCTGCCCCACCTGCCCTGCGGTGGTAGCAGAGATGCAAAGAGCGGGGAGGTGGGCTCACTCCTGACCCTTAGGAAGCTCCCATTCTAGGGGGACAGAGTGACCTACGAACCAGTCACCGACTCGGGGATGGGCCTACAGCAATCAGGTGAGAGGCTGAGAGATGTCTAATTCAACCTGCCTGAAGAGTGAGGGTCCAGAGATGCTGGACCTGGGTCTTAAAAGCCTAATAGGAATCTGGCAGCCAGGCATTGCTGTAAGCACATGACTTGGTTCTGCCACCTTCTCTGAAGCGGTTCAGTGGGAGCCACAGACTGTTTCACTGTCTTGGGAGCGCCTTGCTGGCCAGAGCAGCAACACGTCACTGTGCCCACTTATGGATTGCCCAAACCTAGACTTGGAAAGACTTTGGAGAAAGCCACTCCAGGCACCATGTGACAGATGAACGTGTGATAGATGATGGAAGTGAGCAACTGAGTCATCCAGAAACATCTCCGGGGGATGGAAGCTTCCTGGCTTCTGTAGGCAACCTGCTCGAGCATTTCATTGTGCCCAGAGCTAGGGAGGCGACTTCTAATGTCTCCTGGGGCTGCTAACTGGAAGGGTACTTGGTCTTCATATTCCCGACAGCAGGGGTTGGAATACCTTGCTCAGGAGCCCTTTGCACCCACTGCCAGAGTCACACGAAGCCCTGATTGCCCCAAGCTAAGCCCTCAAGTGAGAGGGGAAGCTCACTTTGGTAGGGGGGTCAGCGAGAGGTACAGCTGTTTTCTACAGCAGAAACTGAATGGCTGGGTTGGGGGTGGGAAGGTTAAGGGGCTTGATCTGCACCCCAGTCTCTAATTCTGAATGTGCACATTATCTCAGACACTCTGATTCTCCCCAGAATAGTACCCTCTTAGAGGTATACAACTCAAAGCTGAAAAGGACTTTATATGTCACTTTACAGATGGCCGGGGAGGGAAAGAGGTTTGCTCAGGGCAATGTTGGTAGAGAACAGTAGAGTTGGGACTGTACCTCAAGCCTCTGGAAAGGGTCTTTCATGTTTGAAAGTACTAAAAGCTCTCCTCGGCTGTCACAGCCTCTCCTCCAGACCCGGATCTGAATGTGCTCTTCCTTTCTATGAAGTGTAACTTTACAGGCACAGGATGTGTGCTCCAAATGGACCCCCTTCCCTTTACTGAAATTCCCTCAAGATGAAGTAATAGCAAGAGAAGTTTATACTATGAATCTCTGGGGGAAGTTGGCACACTGACCTGGAATTCAGACTAAAGTTTAAATGGCTGATACACTACCAGCCGGCTTTGCTAGCAGTCAGGAAGGTTAGTGATTAGGAAGTAAGGGCACGGGAGAGGTGAACTGTATGGGGGATGGGGACCAGGAGAGGTAGTCTGGGCCTCTTGTAAATAGGGGAGGTGGGTGTGAGTGTTTGAATAATAGTAGGAGCCCTGCTGGAGAACCTCTGCATTGGGTAACTTCTTTTCCTTTCCCTTCTCTTCCCTTCCCTTC